>NW_028280522.1:0-29652 GCF_059751315.1 Micrasema longulum | reverse complement strand
TCCCGTGATGAGGCCAACTATCTTTCCAGCGCCTCGGGGTTTTCCAGGTGGGCGTCTCCGGAAGGCAATTCTTTAGCCACTGTGGACACCAGTCTATCGCTGCACATTCTGTTTATGTAGTCTCTTCAGAATATTTCAATGGTTGCACTCCAGTGAATTTAATCTTCGATTTCACACGTTTCCCGTATAAAGTAAGTCATTTCTGACCCAGTCGCGCACATTGTTTCTGTTAACCGATCTGAGGACCTTAACCTCTGATGTTCTTGGCAAGTTCTTCGTTCTCGTGGTGTCCGCTCGTGTTTCTAAAGAAGATGTTAATATGTGTGTCACTATATGATTTATTCTTTCAGCATTTACTTTGTGGACTAACATTTTGAATTCATTTAAAATAAACACTTGTAAATTTACCACATAAGAGTTGAATACATTAAAACACGACTAGTTTCGGGTAATTAGTATTACCCATCCTCGGGTGTATTTACACCTATTATATTTATATGTATTTACAACTTTTATATTAATAAACTTACTAAAATACATACACAGATTAATACTAAGGTACTGATAGAGTCGGGCGGAAGGGGAAGGCAATGTGAAAAACCCCACCACCTCTACCACACATTGCCTTCCCCCTTCCAACGGACCCTATCAGTACCTAAGTATATAATCTGTGTATGTATTTTAGTTTAGTTTATATTTACACCTGAGGATGGGTAATACTGATTACCCGAAACTAGTCGTGTTTTAATGTATTAAACTCTTGAGTGGTAAATTTACAAAGTGGTTTATTTTAAATAAATTCAATGTGTCTCATTCATATTTTATATATTCTAACTTTTTTGTCAATTCGTATGTTTTTATTTTTAAATATTATCTCTTTTGGACATCCTGAAATCTAAAAGGCTTTATTAACTTGATCTCAGACTTCGTTGTACAAATCATTATGGCTGGATATATAAATTCCTAAAAATCTGAAAGATGGTACTTGATCTATTAAATCATTATCAAAAATCAGTTCATATCTATATTCTATATCAATTATGTATAAATAAATAATACACTGACACTCCGGAACGTGCCTGTGGGCCAGTGGAGTGGCTATATCCATAAAAAAAATATATATTGAATGTACCTACCCATTATATAGACATTTTGTTAACTATGTATTTGTATTGTATTTTATGTTGGATTGAATAAATAATAATAATAATAATAAATAATCTTTTAAGCTGTCTTTTTATAACAAAACTTTTTGTTTTAGTAACTGAAATAGACATATTGAACATTTGTGATACAAGATGGAATTTGTATAAGATGCTTTGCTAGTTGTCTGCAGAGTCAGACACTATTTCCGCATCATCTGCATAACATATTAGATTTATTACCTTGTAGCCTATTTTGTAACCCGGTAGCTCAATCACAAATAACTATCGACGTGCTTAAAAACATGCTAAGCATTTCAGCGATCACAATGAACAACAATAAACATGCTTAAGTTATCACTGTCATAAGCCAACGCGTGTGTAATCTCCAAATCAACGCTTGTGTCGGTTTGTTTTTCGATTTCCTCGCAAAATAAATACAGTTCACTGACGAAAAATCGGCGTTTACTAAAATAAATAATACAATATTGCATTTGCAAAATAGTAAGGAGTATCTAATACAAAAAAGTGAAAACTAAATTTTAATAACTATGGCGACTTCTTTTCTTGAAATTTTGCTTGCCAACCGCCGGCTAAATGCAATAAATAGCATGATTAATAACAAATAAATAAATAGCACTTTTGGAATATTTTCTGTATTTACACAGGTGAAATCAAATATTTGGTTGTGCAGCAGGATTATACGTCGCAAAACGTAACTATTTTGACATTTAATATTAAATGTTCACGGATGTTTCATTGTTATTGCGAATACGATAAACAACACGGTGAGAAATTATTATCACGTCGCTTATTAACACGTCGATAGTTATTTGTGATTAAGCTACTGTTCAATTGTCGATGTCGGCTATTTCTTTTACGATTTTGTCCATTAGAGGTTGAAAACATATTTATTCATTTATGGACATACGGCTTAAACTAATTACAACAGTTATATAAAGAAACAAAATATCTACAAGAATCTGAACAAAATAACATAAAACTATCTAGCGAATACACACGGGAGATCAACAATGGAAGAATTGTTGAAGCAATATGGATGTTCAAACAAAGTCAGAATAGTTAATGTTACACTATGTGTAATTAGAGGTTATAAACAAAATCGAACTAGATGGAAATAGATGAGGTAGAGAGATGTTAATGGTGGAACTTGATTTAGTGATCGCATGAAAGAAGTCAACTTATTTTCGAAGAATCAAGACTGGGATATTTGTTGAGAGACCTAAGAATGATAGACGAGGCAAAATGAAAACCATAATTAGTTCTATGGTTTTAAGTACGAAAAATTAAATATTGTCTCAGGTTTCTTGTTGGGATATTTGTAAGATTTTGACGATTTAGGAAAGCATGAGAGCTCCTACTCGGTTGAAAGTGACAGGAGAAAACGATTATATGCTTTGATGCGTGTTTATTATATGTCGCATAAACAGAGTAACATTAAGAGTAACTGCGCAGACATTTTAAGTTGCACTAAACTAGCCTACATGTTGGAACTCACCGTGACTATCCAAACTACATGCTGTAATGAGGATTTCTAGCCCAACCCGGAATTTAAGTTTCAATTTTTTTTCGTGTACTCGTGAATATTTAAAAAATTTGGATTAGGGTGAAATATCTCAATAACACACGCAAAAATAAATGAAAAATGTTAAAAATAGTATTTATTTTAAAATCGTAAAAAATGACGTCACACCTTATATCTACGTGCAGTATTTCCGGTTTCCGCTTTAAAGCCCCCGCACCTTGTAAGGAACGTTTTGACCTTAGAAAAAAAAGAGTATACCATGTGATTGAAAAGTTTTGATATTTCAACAGCGTTGCCAGATCTACGTTCGTAAAAACAACTCTATCATTGAAATGAGCTAATTGCGATCACTAAATGAAGTTATCAAAGCAATATTTCATAGATTCTTGTCAGTTTTGTTATTGGCTGGAGAAATACAACTTAACCTTATTGTTAAAAAATCACAAAGACAAAGTCCATAAATATAATAAATCTGGAATATACCAATTAAATTGTAATGATTGCGATTCAATCTACATTGGAAAAACTAAAAGAAACTTTAATATTAGAGTAAAAGAACACTTAAGATGCTTAAGTAATAATAATTTTTCTGAATTTTCAAATCATCTGATAGAAAATAATCATAACTTCAATAAAGACACTGGATTAAAAGTACATCATGTTGAAAATAAAATATTTAAATTAGACAACTTAGAAATCCTAGAAATTAAAAAGCGATTCATAATAAGAAAACAATAATTAATAACCAAATAAACAATATTTATTTTAGTCCTCTCCTGGCTTACTTCGAAAATAAGGATATCAAATTACCACCCATGTAAGAAACAACCACTTGATTTATTGGGTCCACGTGTAGTATTTAGTGAACATGATAGAAATAAAATAAAAAGGAATCAATTCATTAGTTACGTAAACCTTGACAAAGAAGCTTGTTTGCTTTGAAACCGGTCGGTGAAAAATAAAAATTAGTGGTTCAAAACAAAGTTGTTTTATTTATTTTATTATAATGAATAACCACAAAGTTAGTGCTTCAAATATAAACTTTATACAAGTTTAATAAACCTTTATAATTAAATATAATACAACAATATATGAGCCAAAAATCGTTTCCTCAACCGATTTTTAAATATATCGTTAATTAATATGTCAATAATGCAAATGATTAAAATAAAATAAGTGTATAAATTATGTTATTACAAAAATGCATTTTGCATGCATTTGTTAAACAATAACAAACTGGCATAAAATTTGCATGAGCATTAAATTTTAATTTTGAAAAATAAATCAATTAAGAAAAAAACAATTATAATAATATACTTTATTGTTCTTTTACTGCTTCTGAATTCTATCACAAATTCTTTTTTTCCTCATAATATTTCATTGATTCCATACTTTCAAAATTTTCCTTCTTTCAAAAAACATGCACTATCCTGGATTCAAACTAAAGATATGAACTCTTTTTTCTATGATTTATTTTGTTGCCCTTTAATAAAAATGAATATTTTTGTGTTTTTTTTTTTAATATGTTTTATTTCCTTTTTTAATAAAAAAAGAATGCCATATAATCTTGTACGGAATATTTTACGTTTTCTTTCTTATGTTACACAAAAATTGTAAATGTCCATTATTTATTATAGGAGCAAAAATTCATTAACATTTTCTTGTATACCAACGAACAGGCCATGCCTGTGTGAAATTTTTTGTTTACTTTTTTTACTATTAATATGTATTTCATTGCCATGTAATTATGCTTTACTTTTTGAATAGTCTGTTTTATCACTTGTGTTTATAATGAAAAAAATAAAAAATCTGAATAAAAAATAATAACATATACGGTTAGATTTCTATTTTCGTAATTTTATTTCTTTTATTCTTTCTCTAAAATCTATTTTCTTTCCTGAAAACGATTTCGCTTAGCTAAATGTCCGGAGCATATTGCTCTTACAAAGGTTTATGAGGTGATCATCGTAAACTTAAGTTAGGAAATATATTATCCGACTTGGCTTCTAGTTCCATGAACCGTAAAGTTTCATCTCTCATTGCGAAATTCCCGAACTGAAGGCTTTCGAAATTTAGCACCTTTCAACCTGCAAACCTTATTTTTATAGCGTAAGGGTTTTTTACATTTATTTCTGTGACTCGGATCTATAATGGCCAATGTCGTGAATCGTAATATTACAGGACAGTAATTATTTTGCCATTTCGTGGCGTTATAATGAACTGTTTGACGTCTCTGATATTAGATTAGTCATAAATCACAAACATTACAACTAATGTGTATAATATAATTAAATATAAAAGTTTCTTATCTGACCTCGACACTCCACAAAATAGTGGCAAGAGAAGTATAAAATCTGACATTGGCTGTTCTAGATCCAAGTCACAGATTTATTTATCAACATAATACATTACACTTAACACTTTAAAAAAAATCCATTTTAAGCAACAACTAAAAACCACGTTTTATCGTTTTGTCATATCTGTGTTGTTGAAGTAAAGGAAGATAAGTCGTCGTACATATTTACTTTTGAATGGGAATATTTTAGAGAAGGGAATCTGGAAGTCTAAGCATTTACAAGGCTGATGGCCTGTCATTGGCTGGTTTAAATGTCCACTTTACAACAATATTTTCAGTATGTCCAAATGTTTGCACACTGGCTGGATTCTCCCAAGGGAGTTTTGACATACACGAAACATTGTTGAATTAACTACCTGGTAAAAAAGGAAGTATAAACATTGGAAAATTGTTTTTGGCGTTGCCTAGTAGGTGAATTGGTTCAGCAGGATGAATTTCACCCACATGATGAAGGTTTCAGCTCTTTACTTCACAAAAGTCACCATATGGAAGAGTTGAAGAAATGTGGATATATAAACATTGGCAGAATAATGAATGTTACACAGTGTGTAAAGTGGCCACTCAAACCAGTCAATGACTGTAAATGTAGATGCCTTGACTTCCCTTGTCCCTTCTAAAAAATGTTTTCCCTCTCCAACAACAAATTTAGGTTAATTTTTTACGCACTGTGTAACAATTACCATTCTGTCTATGTTAAAACATCCACGTTTTCTCGACTATTCCATCTTTTTTCAGACTCTATGGAATTTTGTTTTGTGACTGAACGATGATCTAATTTTTACCTTTACCCCTCAGAAAATCCTATTTCACCCCTTAGAAGATAACTTATTCAAAACCACACTCGTTTACAGATTCATAAACTAATTAGGACTTTTAAGGCTATGCCTGTGTTAACCATAATAATTAACGAGAATAAAAAATACGTGTCTTTTAAAAGAGTACCAATCCAGAAAAATTGAGTATAAATAATAAAACAATAAAAAATAACATTTTGAAAATAAAAAAATATAAATATGAAAATATAAACTATACAAATTCAAACTTAGTTGGAAAGCACTGAACTTAGGTAATTAATAAGGTAATGGTGATAATAAAAAAATACCCAATACTGAAAAAATACACCATAAACTTACGTAAATAAAATTTTCTGAACTGAACATTATCTTTCAGAATATCTAATATCCGTAATAAGACTTAAGGATAAATTTATTTTACGGTAAAAAATAGAAAGCACTCCATTGAAAAGGTAAAAGTTAAGTACAGGAATCGAAAAATTCTTCTTTGTGAAGATTCTGAGTGATCCTTGAGAAATTTAAGGAAAAGAATGCTAATCCAAGGGATCGTTCGAACAGATTGGTATAATTAAAAGAATTTGAAATTGCCAAAATTTCATTATTCTCATTAAAAAATATGTTGAATTTGTCATAATCTTTCAAGACAAGTTCTGGATTGTATTCCCTAGAGAGCGAATTCAGATTGACAGATATAAGTATCTATCTGACGGAAAATATATATATTTTTTAAATGAGAATTTCAGTTGCCAAAAAATAATTTATTCAAAGAAGGCGCGGCCCATATGCAAAGCTATAAAAATATGTTATAATAAGCTTCCAGAAATAATTAAAGATTAAAAATACATAAAAATGTATTTGATAAAAGAACTATAAAAGAAGGAATATTTGATAGACATAAAGGAGTAAATATAAATGTATTTAATGTTAATATTCTAAGAATTAATATTTTTACTGTTTTTATTTTAATGACTGTTTATATTATTGTTTTACAATCATTTTTATTTTTTTAAAACAATCGTTTTTTACGGTATTTCTGATTTTTAAAATGTACAGGAAGTCTTATACAATTAAAATATAGTTATTTTCAATTTTTAAAACAATCATTAGAGGTAGAATTTAAGAAAGCTACCACCAAATTTGTGAAAGTTTTTTTTCTTAAGTAGCTTTCCTGATCAATTTGGACTAATTTTTATTTAATATTTTGTCTTTATATGGGTACCAAAGTTCCTGAGGTTCAACTTAATTTTAAGAGGCATATTGGTCGGTCGAAAAGTAATTATATTTTATTTATAAAAAACTTCTAAGCATATTAAAAAAAACACATAAAATTAGTGTCTATATCAAAAGTTTACTGACTATTTTTTTGGCGTTTTTTTGCATCAGTGTAAGGTCAGAGTTCCGAAAGTGGATTATCTTTTTTTAAAGGGCTGGTATTTTGTAATGGTTTAAACACAAAAGCTTAAATAAGTTATCACTGTAACTGCACGATCATTTTCTTGGACTGCGTTGTACTTTTTAAGATTAACTTACAATCATAAAATTAAGAATAGTCCAGAAGGAGCGTAGAATTATATTTGAATACACCGGACTGTGTCCAAAAATCCCCCTACTATGCTTCACTTTCACTGTGCGCATTCGTGATGTCACCGCGTAAAGTTGCACAGTGGGAAAAAAATAATCATAACACAAATGTAAGGTTAAAAAAAAGCAATCTGTAAATTCTTCTAAAATTTTATTGTGCGCGTGGAAATATTTATTGACTGTTTCAAAGCCACCTCCCCTGTTGGATCCTCACAACAGTAAAGAGAAGAACCATATAAACAAGATCTTGGAGCGAGACCGTGGATGGATCCAAATGAGGGTATCCAAAGAGGTGAACACCTACCATACTCTCTATGGATCGCCCTCAATAGACTACGGGTGGGTGTTACACGATGTTAAAAAAATCTCCGATGGTAAAGGTACCTCTCTGGCGATATATTGTGTGACCCAAGACGACAGCCACCTATTGACATGCCCACTCATGGAGGAAGGCTGCACTCCTGGGGACCTAATTGTGGCAAACGACAAGGAAAAATCTGTCCGCATATTAGAGTGGCAGGGTATAATCCAACCGGACACACTAAGTAAGTTAGAATCACAAAATAATATTTATAATACTATCATGGTTCAGCGCCGAAATACTAAAATCTGTGCTGCGCGACATTGCGTTCGTTTGCTTCTAAACTCTGAACATGAAAAATATTTTATTAGTATGCTTCAATTGCTTCCGCAGCCTAGTGAGAATTTTAGTCTGCGACTGCGCGTGGATGGCGCATTCAGTACGGCGCTGGAACGATATTTCAAATTTGGTTCCATCGCGATCTTTTTTTCGATCGATACCCAGCCAGCCAGTAGCAAGTACGCGCCGATGTACGCGCCCGACAGCGCTGGTAAATGGATGTGTTGGGAGTAACAGGTTTTAAAACATTTTTTTATAATGCGCTAGTAAAATTCCACCGCAATTTATCGCGATTATTAATGAAAAAATATTTACATTTTTTTTTTTAAATAAAATAATTGTAAGGTGTTATGACTGGTAATACATTGATTAAACATGCTGTTTTAAAAACATTATTTGGCTAAATTTAAAGGCTCCAATGATTGCATGCGTTTTATGAATGGACTGCACATAGAACACATGATTAATTAAAAAACATATATATATATCTATCTTAATCCGCCAAAGAAAAGTTATACATACGGTAAATGTCTCAACTTCGAAAGTCGCTTTTCAAAAACTTTATTCATACATATTGTGGTAAATATAGGTAAAATGTGCTATTATTATTACACAATAAATATAAAATCTGGTATTTTTTCCCTCGCTCATGACAAAGGCTGCTTTTTCTCGACGAACACAAAATGGCCAGTCGGCCTTTAACAATGAACGCCATTAGCAGCTTTATCTCCCTCCGTTTTTTTCACACCATCAAAAGATCGCAGCCATTTTGATTTCTGGAGTCATGGCGAGCGTTGATAGGAATCTGATATTATTATGAGACTTTTACCAATAATGGTGAAAATGGCAGATTTTATGAAAATAATCGGATATTTGATTACCGAAATTGATTACTGACTATTATCAATTCTTACCATCAATATTTTCAATCCCTTGTCTGCACCCAATGGTGCGTAGGGTACTACATTGAAATACTAATCACGACGTATCTTGATTTTTATTTACGATGCTAGTGCAGGAATTTTAAAATATTGCTGTTAAAAACACACTTTTTTTCAACAATACTTTTAATTTGTCCAAGTTTTTATAGACAAGAACTGGATTCAACTCCCCGGGGAGCTGTTAATATTAACATAATACCACAAAGATGAAGAACACTTTAGATAAAGTAATATAAAATTCTTGGCATCTACAGGGCTTATGACCTGTCATTGGCTGGTTTAAGTGGTCACGTTTATGATTAATTAACTTCACAAACATCAACAGATGAAAGAGTTAAACGAATAAAGATGTCCAAATATATATCTGCAGAATGGTAAATGTTAAACAGTGTGTAAAGTGGCCACTTAAACCAGCCAACGGCAGGTCATAAGCCCTTATACTTATATATTACCTTATCTAAAATGTTCTTCATCTTTGTTGAAATATATTAATTATAGTGTGTTTTTGGCTGATACTTTAATGGAGATAGAGATTTCCTTTAATTTACTACACAGATCAGATTTTTTAAGGAAATTAAGAACCTCATCAATGTAAATTAATATTCTTCATGATGATGGTGACCTCCGCGGTGTAATTGGTATGACGCTTGAAGGTTCCGGGTTCGATTCCCGGTGAGAACACCAAAAACTTAATGTGATTTTTGCCAAGCCTGGGTTTTCTGCGCCGTAATTCACCACAGAAATTGGGTTTCCTGGCCTGTTGTGGTGCGAAAAATCAATTCATGAAATTTATATACGTATACAATTTATATACATATGAGGGCGGGCATATTGTCTTAAGACAATTTTTTCATAAGTACCCAAATCGTTCAGCTTAAGAAATAAGAAGTTTACAAACTTATTCTAGGTACCCATGTCATTTTGTATTTATGTCATTTTATTTTCGAAAACAAAAATTTTACACAAACTATCAGTGACATAGAGAGCTAAGAAAAGAGAATGCTGGGTATTTTATTAAGAGACAGAAAAACCAATACATGGATTGGAGCGAGAACAAATTTCACCGATGTAGTCCACAGGGCTGCCAACCAGAAATGGAGCTAGGCTGGGCATATAGCCAGAACCACAGACTCTAGATGGACCTGAAGAGTCCTGGAATGGCGACCCAGAACGGGTAGAAGAAGTGTCGGCAGGCCTCAGACAAAGTGGTTTAATGACATAAGATGAGTTGCAGGAAGTGATTGGATGCAGTTGGCTCGGGATATAGCGATAAGGAGACTAAAGGGGGAGGCCTATGTTCATCATTGGACAAGAGACGGCTGATGATGATAATGATGATGTAATTTAATAATAAAACGGAACATATGTATATTTTTTATAATAACAAAAATAAACTTTAAATCTTCACTACACTATGACGAGAGGAGGAGGAATAGGAAGAAAATAAGGAGAAGAAAAAAAACTAAAGAATTCTTATACTGATATTTCAAACTTTTAGCATTTCCAGAGCTTCTGACCTGTCGTTGGCTGATTTAGCTGATCTTTTTGAACGTTGTATATATTTTTTTATTGCGTTTATATTTTATGATTTCACATGTAATTAATCGTTTTCAGTGGTAATTTCGTAGTGTTTTCCACTACAAATCATTCAAAGAGTCGTCTTTTCAACCCCCGGGGTAAAATTTAAACGTTTCTAAGTAGCTTAAGTTAGTTAATTTGACGTTTGGAGTTGTATTAAAGACAACGGAAGAATCCCTAATGAGTTCGGCAGAACTTGAAACAAAAAAGAGAAGAAAATGGAAGAAAAGAGATGGTTATATACTTGATAAATGCCAAATTAAGTAAAAGAGCCAAAGGTTTTTTGTTTTGTTCTGTCCTGTGCCGTCCGGTCCTACTTTTTCCTGTTGTTTTCCTCACTTTCTTTGCTATGCTTCAATTTTCTTCGTTTCGTTTCTTATTTTCATATTTATAAATTATATAATAAAAGGTATTTTTTTTATTTATTTTTTATTCAGAAATCATACAGTACAGTTACATAGTTTTACCAACAATATTTTGAGTTTATCCAAACTTTTGTAGACAACTACTGGATTCAACTCCCTAGGGAGCTGTTAACATTAACATATTACAACAGAGATGAAGAACATTTAAGAAAAGGTGATATAGAAGTCTAGGCATGTACAGGGCTTATGACCTGTCATTGGCTGGTTTAAGTGGCCACTTCACACACTGTGTAACATTCACCAGTCTGCCCATATTTGAACATCTATATTCCTTCAATTCTTTCATCTGTTCTTATGACTGCGATAACTTAAGCATATTTTTTATTGTACACTGTGATCGCTCAAATGCTTAGCATGTTTTTAAGCACGTCGATAGTTATTTGTGATTGAGCTACTTGATGCCTAAGAATTGTCGTGTAGCATGACAGGCGCCGTGGCGCAGTTGGTTAGACGGCTATCTGTGAAACTGGCGTCGCGGGTTCGATTCCCGCCAGTTGCAAGAAAAAAATCCAAGAAAGATTTTTTTCTCAATTGGTCTGGGTGTTGTGGTGTATTTTTCATTACCTTCTTCCATATCCCCTCTATCCCACCTGCTGACAAGCCTCAAAATAGAGGCTTAGCGGATTATTCCTTTAAGTAAAAATAAAAAATCACATGCGATTTATTTTCGTCTTGTTAATAATTACAATAACACAAGTTTGTCTCTAACGAATTTCTACATCTTTGTATATATTTGTGAAAAGAATAAACACGAGTGGTAAAAAGCGGCACATAATATTATAAAAAAGACTTACAAATAGGCACTGTGCGCAATAAAGCACGGTAGCCTAAAGGCTTTATACAATATTCATCATCCCTTATTTATCTGTTTTCCTTCCTTGCACAGACCGGTCAAAAAGACGGATGTATTTTGTACATGACTACACTTTTCTCGAAATGAATTTTGATATTTGTACGGAGTTTTTACAAAAAATCACTTACGGTAGCATAAAACTCGCGCTCTTTTAAAATTCTATCAAAAAAATATTATTTTGCAAAACGATTTTTACTTAGAGGAAATAAAAAATGGTTCAATACGGAAAGTCTATATGACATATTTAAGGTTCATACTGAAGACACTCTTTATAAAATAAATTCCATTCTACAAATTTACAAAGAAGAAAAAATAAAATAATTTGAGATGAATAAGTCACTCAGATACCAAAATAATATTAAAATTCCTAAATTCCACACAAGTCATGGTCAAAATAGCTTTGTCTTCAAAGTTGTAAAAAATTATAATTATCTCCCCAGTGAACTAAAAACAATTAAAAGTAATATTTCAATAAATACATTTTAAGTAAATCTAAAGAAATATTTTTAACACTTAAAAAAAACTGCATCAAATGTTAATTAGTATGAATGTATTATTATTTTATGTTTTTTTCTTTATATGTTCTATTTTTTATTTTTTTCTCACATACTCTTACATTCAAAATTATATAAACTCTTATACATAACCAATTACAACAGTATAAGTCACTCTCCAAGCACAAGAGTTAGTCTCTTTTTTTGGAGAGTTACAGTGATAACATTTACTAGATGTATAAAAGTAGATCTGTGTAGAATTTTTAAAAAACATTTACCTTTTAAGAAATTTACTATTAAAAAATAGAAAAATAATAATAATTTTGCGTTAATTTACATAATTTTAAATTCCCTTGCCAAAAACTTTCCGAAAAATAGCAAACATGTGTCACTTATATTTTTGCATTTTTTTTCACTACAAAACGCCATAAGACTGAATTATAGCATAATTCACCATGATTGAAAAATACAAACCATTGTGCATTGTTTTTAATCATTTTTTTAACTTGATTATTGTAACGAACGAGGTTATTAACTCTTGTGTGGCTGTGGTGTAACAAGAGTCTTTATACGATAAAAGACTTTATATATCTCTTTTATTTATTTAAATGATAAAATCGTATTTTGTAATCTTCAATGGACATTTTTACATCGGTTTTAGAAGGAAAATTTCATAAAAATATGCTGAATTCATATCATATCACAAATAAAGTATAAGAAAGGGCACGAAAATGGAATGTATAACAAGGAAGACAGAGACGCTGTTCTGTGGCCGGCGGCGGCATTTGTGTGAAAGAGACAATATCAAAAGAAGAAATTCGTTCAATCAGTCGGTTAATGACAAGCAATGGAGGCACGCTATTTATATAACCGACGTATTTATAATTTTTAATTTACTTCGCTATAACAAGCATAAGTCTTTTTTTATTTTAAAAATAATGGAAAAAAATTAACAGTACGTTTCTATTGCTTCTCTGTATAAAGACAGCACAGAATGTGTTAGGGTAAACGGACCATACACATCGTGGTTTGACATTCATAAAGGAGTGAAACAGGGATGTGTGATGTCACCATGGCTGTTCAACGTGTATATCTATAACTGAAAGGCTTAAGAATGGGAGTAAAAATGGGTGATATTAATGTCAATTGTCTTTTGTATGCTGACGATGCTGTACTTCTTGCTAACAACAAAGAGGAACTGCAATTATTTTAACTGTACTTTTAAAGAAAACTTATGTGTTCCTTGTAGCTTTTAACAAATAATAATGACATTTTTATAACACTTTGGCAAAATCAAAAAAAAATCTATACATCGACAGTGATTTATTTTAAATTTGAATTTTTCGTTTTACGTTTAAATATTTATTATAAATAATAGTCATGGTTTTACTGTTTATTATTTCAGCAATTAACAATTTTTTTATCTACTACATGTTTAGGCAACATATTTCTCTGGATTATATGTAGTCTGCCTAATAAGGTACAACTTGTTTGAAAGCAGACATTTTTATGCGAAATAAACAAAAAAAAAACTTCCTGCTAAGTTATTTATTATACAACTATAGAATATTTTCAATCGAAACACTATTTATTCATTTTAATGTATTTCAGTTGTATTGTTCCGCTGCATGTATACGTCTTGAAAAAATGTTTCAATCTGCCAATTATGAATTATGATAGGTTTTTTTTTAAATTACAAAGCAAAAAAAAAACAACATAAAATTATGAATTTATTTAAAACGCAAAACTTTGTAATTTTTACCACATAAGAGTTTTATATATTATAACACAACTTGTTTCAGGTACTTTGAATTACCCATCATCAAGTATAAATAAAAATTCTAACTACCCATCGAAATGACCTGATGATGGGCTATTCAGAATACTTAAAGCTATTTGTGTTATAATATATTAAACTTTCATGTAGTAAAAAATAAAAATTGTTTCATTTTAAATAAATTCAAAATATTTTTCCACATAGTAAATGCTGAAACAATAAATAATATAAGATTTTATTCTAATTTTTCTTCAGAAATTTTTCATAAAATTTCCAAATGGCCATCATGCCACAAAAATACTGCATATTTTTCTTCTGATAATAAACCTCTGTGGATTAAAATGTAAACTAATTTTCAGATAAAGCTTGAATTTTCCATTGAAATTTTCAATTCGGGAAAATGGTTTGAATCTAGGCTTCGTGGCTTTTTTAGCGTATCTTGTTCACAAATTCTTACACAGATGGTGTAAATGTCCATATTTTATCTTCAGTAGGTTCTGTGTCTTCATCTTCAGTGTCCATACTATTATATTTTACATTTTTAAAAATGAACTATCCTTTTAACAAATGTGACTTCTTTGTTATAAAGAGATAATGTTGTATTTTTTCAGAAACCGAAAGAATTATTGAAAAGGAAAATGAAAGTACTTACGTTAATTAAAACTCGTTTATTTACTTGTGCATAAGGTACGTAAGTATGTGATTTTCTTCTTCACCAGTCTGACGATGTCAGTTACGATGAAACCCGGTCGGTGTCGATGAAAATTATTAAAAATTAAAAATGGTCAAAACTAAGCAACGTATTTTTCTTGTTATAATTTTCACAGTACTTAAAAATAAACTTATTTGGAATTTATATTTGTGTTTGTTATTTTATTTATATATTATATATGTCCAGAGGACTTTTACATGCCCGGAACAAAATAACAATTCAAGCTTTTCATCACAAAAAGTAATATGCTGGTCTAATAAATATGTTTATAGGAAACATATTTTTTGCGAATCAAACTACATTATGCTTAATGGATGTACATAAATAAAGGAAAATATAAAATAAAATTAGGTTGGTACAAAATAAAATATTTAAAAAATAAACAATAGTTTTAGTTTATCGATAGATTATAAAGATTAATCGCCGCTAGAATTTTAAATCTAAAAACAGACAATGGAAAACGAGACATTATTTCCATAACTTCCATTAATTCTTCCATACTACTTGACAGTTCAAATAAAAAATACACAGCACTTTATTTTCAAAGACTTATCGTTTAATTTTCTTGAGTTTCTTTTTTTTGTCTTTGTTCTTGTAATAATGTGATACCATGTGTATATTTATTGCGATATATAAATTTTAATTGATTATTCATCCCAACTTTACAAAGGACTTTGGTCCCATGGTCTTGGGGCTGATACCTAAAAAAGTAACAAATCAATTACAATGTTTTGAGTATGTCCAAATGTTTGCAGACTAGCTGGATTTCTTCTCTAGGGAGTTATTTAGATCTAAATTTGCTGTAACAGAGAAGGAAAACACTTTTAAGAAGGGAAGATGGAAGTTCTTTTGGATGAATCTCACCCACGTGATGAAGTTTTCAGCTCTTTTACTTCACAACGGTTAACAGATGGAAAAATTGAGGAAATGTGGATGTTAAAACATTTTTTAGCCGGTAGATTTGATATTTAAGTCACGCTGTATCTAGTCATTGTAGAAGCTGTAAGGAGATTAAGATATCATTCGACGCGGGAGTGCTGCAATTTTTTTTTCTAATTGAGGACCGTTTTAACAAAGCGAAATATCTACAAAATGTAAATTTTTCCGGAGAAGGTTTTTTCATGTTAAATATGAAACTATTACGATTGTAAACAAAATAAAAATAAAATTTTCTAGACAAATACAATCCTTACATGTGTACTAAAAATCAATTATGTAGAATCAGTAAAATTATTTATTTAAATGTTCTAAGTTCACCAATTATCACAAAAAAGAAGAAAATACATATTTTTGTTATAGGAATGTATGGAAAATTGATTTATGTTGAGAATTAAATAAGCTTACTGTTTTTTTGTAAAATTATATGTTTACTGACATATCTAAGTACCTTTGTAAATATACACATTTAGGTATTTACCTCTTATATATTTTTTACATACATAATATCACAAACAAAGTAATAACAAAATATATTTCAAATGATATTATTTTATTTTTATTATTATACTTCTTTTTTCTTGTCTGAAATCATGTTTTGTTTGTGATTTTTTTATCGATTCAAAAAAACTTATCACCCCAAAAAAATATGTAGATATTTCGTTTTGTAAAAATTCACGATATTTGAACCGCTACAGCTTCGAATATATATAGTTTTGTTAAAATTTTATTTCACTAATCGATAAAACTAACACAGAAGAACCCATTTCAATAAAAAAACGCATTTAGTTTTTTTTGTAGAAATTTTGCTTTGTGAAAACGGTTTTCAATTATGAGTCCGCGGATAGGAACCCATCGGCCGTTTGCGGTTGAAGCGTATTTTGGGAACAAAAATTCGACCAATGTTGCCACACGCCTTGCCAGGCAACGTTTTTATTCTCAGTTTGATATTGAAAGCTCAAGTTATGGCCATTGAACCACTTAACATGAACGCTGGTGCATACGTTTTAAAGAATAGGAATTATTTTGGAAAGGAACCTCGACCCAGACCTTCAACTTCTGTTTTGAGTCTGGAAAACGTACACCGTGTAAGAACGAGTATTTGCAAAATCCTGGCATGATCGAAAGATTGCAGCATCTTCTAGAATTAAAAAAAACTTCGGTACACAAAATTTTAAAGAAATATATCAAATTCCATCTCCACAATCTACGAATCATTTAGAAATTGAAAGAAAATTAGCACATTTGAAGGGAAAATTATGCATGAGAAGTAATTTTGAAAGGGAATTCTACCTCGACACGTTTAAATAACATTTTTTTTAGCGAGAAAGCGCATTTGTTCATTCCAAATTAGGTAAGTCAATGATCAGAATATGAGCTTCTAAAGCGAGAAAAACCCCCAAGAAGTTCATCGACCGCCACAGCCTGAAGATCGCTGTTTAGTGCGCCATTTTCAGCCAACCTGTCATTGAGTCTTTTTTTTGTAAACGTAAAATAGTGAAAATACGGGTGGGTCATGAATTAGTTAACATGTTAAAAAGAATAAGGAACAAAAACAGTAAGGCTTCTTTCAAAAACTATTTACTTAAAAGTTAGCTAAAATACAGGAATTTACTTTTTAAAAACAATATCATTTAAATGTTCACCATCGCAACGTATGCATTCGTCCAATCGACCACGAATATTATCGAATACCCTTCGACATAAATACTGTGAGATTTGCTGACATCTCTTTTCTAATCTTGGCTTTTAATTCAAGCAGTGTCCTTGAATTATAGGTGTAGACATGATTAAATTTAATTTAATTCAATTCATTTATTTAAATTATTATTTGTACATAACAAACTAAAATTTAAGGCGTGCATATTATAACATGAAAAAAAACATTAAAGAGACTTTTGTCAAAGTAGTAGGAGAAACCTACTCCGGAAAACCCATTTGGATACATGGAACAGATCAACATCCAGAGCGATGTTGTTCAGCCCTTTCAACAGGCATAACTATTGGCAGGTTGGTCCTGTATATTGGAATATAAAACAATCTATGCTGACGCTGTCTTAGGTAATTATCAGGAACGTACAAACCAATGCTCTTCATAATCTCAAGATTATCGACCATACCGCGCAACAATCGATAAAAATGTGTATTTAAATACACATTCCTTCTAGTATCTAAACTGTTGTAGCCAAACATACCCTGGAGAAACTCGGTAGGGTAGAGCCGGGGATAATCCCCGCACTCTCTCATGTAGAGATATCTCAGAAACTTCTTTTGGATTTTCTCTATCATAAGAGAGTTCTTTAGTTCATGTGGCCCCCGAATCATCGAGCCACTCTCGAGCCTACTTTGCACCAAGGAGTTGTAAAGAGTTCTCAGTACGCGGGTATTTTCAAAAGGCCTGGTTGTGCGCAGAACGAATCACAATATCTTCAATGATTTACCACTGATTGCCTCTATGTGATTATGAAATGTCAGGGTGCCCACAAATCTAACGCCTAGGTCCTTGACATTTGATGTTCTTGTCAGATTTTGGTAAAATAAAAAAAATCTGCTGACATCAAATCAGGACTCTTGGGTGGCCACGGGATGTCGCCTCTCCGAAGAATCAGCTTTTCAAGGAACATCTCTTTAACGACAGGCAGAGACATATTAGAGGTGTGGCAAGTGGCTCCATCTCGCTGGAACCACGTATTCCGATTGTACCCAGCAAATTCCTGTAGCTTTGGTGACAGAAACCCTCGTAACATTCTTACTTGCTCAGTAGAGTTAACAGTGACCGTACAACCATGTACATCCCCAAAAAAATAGGGTCCAATTATTCCTTTTGCTGAAATAGCTGCCCAAACAGTTACCTTGGGCAAATGAAGGGGTCTTTGATGTTTAATTTGGGATTTTCGCTACTCCAGTATCTGCAGTTCTGTTTGTTTACGTGTCCGTTGAGATAGAAATGGGCTTCGTCGGAAAACAAGATAAGTCGCTTTGGTGACATACGCTGGCTCCCAAGATCACCTGATCTTACCCCACGTGAATTTTAAAAATAAAACTGCCTTAAATCTCACGTGTGCCGTATTTTTTTTTCAAAAATAAGTGACCCACATTAAAATATCCGACATGAGATGGCAGAAATCAGTCTAAATCCCTGCTTGTGTGTTTAAGCTAATATGAGGTCTGTATTTCAAGAGTGTTTTCTACAAACCCTATAGAATCTTGATCATGTTATTTTTGAAACATATTTTTTATTGTGAAAATAAATAAATAAAAATTTTTAGGTGTTAAATCGGCCGGCGTGGCAGACTGTACTTATTTCCTTAACTTAAATCGGGTACTTATTTTCTTAAATCGGGTTGTGGTCCTGTGGCTAGTGTCTCGGACTCACGGACCAAAGGTCCGCGGTTCGAATCCCACTCTACCCCAACTCGATTCCACTTTCTAATAGTTAAATGTTCTTCATCTCTGTTGTAATATGTTAATTCAAACAGCTCCCCGAGGAGTTGAATCCAGTTCTTGTCTACAAAAATTTGGACAAACTCAAAATATTGTTAATAAATTACCTGGTCCATGAAGAAGTATAGAAATTAAAAAAATAACATTTTCAGGAGTTGCCAAGTATGTAGGTGAAATAATTCAATAAGATGAATCTCACCCGCATACATAAAGGTTTCAGCTCTTTAACTTCACAAACATCAACAGATGAAAGAATTGAAGGAATATAGATGTTGGATGCTCGATACCTTCGACCTCGGGACTGTAAACAAGGCCTGCCCTCTCGCGATACGCGTGTTCGAAGAAAACAGGGAACGTTGGATTTTAGGTAAATTAATTGACGTTATGGTTTTGAGTGTCAATCCTGGAATTAATGAAAGGAGTGAGGACTTCCGGTTTCCTCTCTTTGGCACTGGTCCAGAAAGACACCGTTATCGTTTGCACTGGTCACTTTGCACGTTTTCTTGTATGTTGGTGATTCGAAATCACTGTCACGCTCGCGGTACGGTTTTCGTTGTGTTGTCTTTTATTGTTGTGTTGTCACGCGTTGTTTTCTTGACCCGCCGTCAGGGAAGAGTAGGTACATTGAGATTCAAAACAAGGACCACCGGAATCAAAAGAAGGAATGCCTTGACACTTGAATAAAAGAAAATGAATCCGAACCATAGGCAGAATGGTGAATGTTACACAGTGTGTAAAGTGGCTACTTAAACCAGCCATTGACAGGTCATAAGCCCTGTAGATGCCTAGACTTGTATATTACTTTTTCTTAAATGTTTTTCATCTCTGTTGTAATATGTTAACCTATTTAAGTGGTTAAAAACAATGTTTTTCATAACAGTATATTGAGTTCGTCCAAGTGTTTGTATATCATATTTATTTAAATTATACTTATGAGAATAACCATCTTTTACCTATTCTGTACCTTAGAAGATAAAACACGGGAGTTCCCTTTTTGGCGTTTTAAAATTTAAAATGCAAAAATTATTGCAAAAGGCCATTTTATACTTTAAAAACAATATCCACTTTAGTAAAAAAATGCATTTTTCAATTGAAATAAAAATCTGAAGTCCTCTCTGTTTTAATGCGAAAAAACACCAGTTGACCCCGATATAATTTTAATATGTACTATCATTATCAGAAAATATTTTTTTAGTACATTGTTGTGTAGATTGAAATTATCTTTGGATAAAAAAATATTATATTTTGGAAATTGCCCAATCACAACATTTTGTTTCCTGAACATTTTATTCAATGTTAGTCCCGTGGTGGGGTAGAATTTTTCTAATAACCACAAAATGAGTATCCTAAATATAAATTTGTCTTGTTAATTTTTTCTTTGTAAAACATAATCCCAATAAATATACCCTTTATTGGGAAAAATCACACAATAACATTAAACTTATCTCCAATAACGACAGAAATCGAAATAATGGTTCCATCAAAGAAATAGTGAAAAATTATTGTCCGTAACTTCAATTTTTGTCAAAAACGTAATCTCACTAAAACAGGATCGTAATCAGAATAATTTGATAAAACGTTTTGGTGTTAACTAGGTCTCCGGTTCAAAACTCAATCAAATAAAAATGAATGAAAGAGGAAGTTTAATTAAGATCAAACGATTACGAATAAAACTGTACCTCGTTACTGGGAATATTTTGACGATTATTTTTAACGAATCGTGTATTTTTATTTTAGCCATAAAATCAAATGAACAATCACACAAAAATGTTATAAAATAACGCTTTCAAAATTTTTACATCAGAATATAAATACTGTTTCTTTAAACCTTTTTTTTCTTAAATTATTTTTTATGTTAAAAAAATTAACATTTTATTACAGAGATAAAAAACATTTGAGAGAAGGAAGTATTTAAGTCTACGCATCTAATGAATTTATTTGGTGGTTTAGGTGATCACTTTGCACACTGTAACATTCAACGTTCTGCCTATGTTCGAACATCTGCTTTCTTTTAATTCTTACATCCGTTAATGTTTGTGAAGTTTAAAATCATTATTGATGCGGGTAAGTACTTATATTACCTAAAGTAACTATACTAGGCAACGCCTGAAAATTTTATGTTTTCAATTGTTTCACTTCTTCATGGATCAGGTGGATTTATCAACAATATTCAGAGTTTGTCCAAATTTTTTTAGACAGGGTATGTAGGTGAAATAATTTAATTACACGAATCTCACCGGCATAAATAAAGGCTTCAGCTCTTTAACTTCAGAAACATCAACATATGAAAGAATTGAAAGGATATAAATGTTCAAGTACGGGCAGAATGGTGATTAGTACACAGTGTGTAAAGAGGTCACTTAAACCAGCCAATGACAGGTCATCAGCCCCGTAGACGTCTATTTTACCTTCTCTAAAATGTTCTTCATCTCTGTTGTAATATGTAAATTTTGATTAATTGTTCATTCGTCTATTTTGGAATTTAACCTTTAAATATTCTCCATTAACGGTAGCGATCAAGGTTAATGGTCATGGTAAAAAACGTGGCATAAACAACCAAAAATATAGAACCAGATGTGATGTAATCAAACTTGACCGAATGTAAAAATACATTTAACTACTGAGAAAACAAATTTTAAAACAGAAGAGCATTAAATATTTTAGATAAGTTATCACCATCATACCTCTGTCCACATCTCATGGTGCATAAGGCACGGCATTAGTGTGCATTTTTTTGTATATTTTTTTATAAAAGATAATTCAATAAAGATATATACTAGAAAACATACAATTTGAAGATATTTGCCGATACAATTTCGCATGCATATATTTTTTTTATATGTATTTATTTCTTAAGTTAGCTTATATTACAATTAATAGTATATAAACTAATATTTATATTTATTTTACTTACATATTTATTTACATCATTTTACAGTACACATAATATTTATTTTTAATAATTCAAACTTTTTTCATTATTCATACATTCAAGCATCTCTTTATAAATTTTCAAACTTTTATGCATAATACAATTTTGAGATTATGTTTTTTTTTTAAATGGCAACCTTATTCTTTCCTTATTTCGAGTAATATATTTATGGAAATTTTCATTCAGCACTATATTATTAATAAAGTATTTGGGCATTTGATTGTTTAAGAATTAAAATATTAAACCAAGCATATTATATATTAGTCTCTTTTTTATTGTTTTATTATTAAGATTATCTGGCAATATTTATATTTTATTATACCTACTTTTCTTTAGCACTATTTTCATAGCTCTGTTTTGAAGTATTTCCAAATTATTTAAATTTTCGTCATTGGCTAAAAATAATACTGTTGAGCAGTAATCATAATAAGTTCTGCAGTTTTTCTATCTTATTTATATAATATACATCTTCAATTATAAAATTACACAAAATAGATAAAATTTTAAAATTGTTTTTTTCTAATTTATGTGTTTTTTGTACAGTATACAATACAATGAAAAATAAGTTGTACATTCTACTTATTAACTAAGATTTATTCCCAAAAGATTATTCGCAAGAGTATTAGGAAAAATGACAATATAATATTCCCGACACATGCGAACCATAAACGTATTGAAAATGAATGTTTTATCTGCGTTCTGAGATCTAAAGAGACTCTAAATAATACGAAACAAAGCGATGAGGATAATAAAAAAATGTGAAAGACGCACAAAAGTTAAGAAAATGATTCAACTTCTAGATATTATGACAATTTATCAAAGAATCAAATTCAATGTTACTAATTAAATTAGCAAAATTATTAATGGAATTGTTACGATATATTTTTAAAATTGACTAAAAATAATGAGTTCTTTCATAACTCTGCAAAAAGAATATCCTTATTTATAATTTTCAAACTCTTAAATATTTACACTTATATTAACCTCTGTATTTTTACCATTTACAATATATTTAAATAACCTAGTATTTTTTAAATATATACTCTTTACAATTAACTTTGAATAAATGTACATTTTTTTTCATTTTTTATGCATTCTAGGATTTCTTCAAATAACTGTATTCCCTTGTACATAAGGCAGTACTGGAACATTGCTTTTGATTTCTTTTCTAGTCTTATATTTTAATACCCGTATTCAGAGACAAACCTTAAGATGAGGAAAGTACATTTTATTGTCTTCACTTTCGGGTTATTTTCTGCATTTGAAATTAGAATGTACTTTCCTTGCGTTAAGTTTTGTCTCTGAATACGGGTAAAAGTGAACAATAGTGATAAATAGTTTGAGAGTAAGTATAGATGTAAATATTTTGTTGTAAATACACATAAATGTTTTTTTTTCTTTTTTTTTCTTGATTTTATTTAAAAGTTCAAAATATTTCTCTTATTATTTTTTTTATCAGTATGTATTTATATAAATATTTATATTAGTTACCTAAATGGTAGTTTTAAATAATAATCTATGTAATTTAAAAAAGAAAAATCTTCGTTTAGTGTTATTCATAATTGTTTTAATTTTTTTTTTATTAATATGTGTTGCTTTCTTAGTTTTTTTTCTCTTTTTTTTTACAGGTTCAAAATATTTCTATCACCAAATAGTTAATTTTTCAAGTATTTTTAAAACTAGAACTATTATTTTATAAACCGTGTATCTTTTTTTTTTGACTCCTTAATTTGTAAATAACTGTTTAGTAATAATTTCTTTTAAATACTATATTTTACTTATTTCACTTACATGTATGTATTTTATTATATGCTACTTATATGTAAAAGGCACTAAGTGCCGTTTATTTCAATAAAATAAAAAATATTAGGCTACGTTTTTCTTTTTATAAAAAACATTAAAATACGTTAAATAAAAAGTATTTAACAGTAAAAATAAAATGAAACACGAAATTTAAATAAACAACCATCTTAAAACAATATGCGTTATGTCCGATAATAATGGCAATCTATGTATGTATATTTACGGAGATCATCGAGGCTAATAATCTGTAATAATTTACAAGTTCACACGGTAAATAAATACGCGGTATATCCTCTTACGCAACTAAGTGCCTGGCGAGGTGAGATATTGCTGAAGTTATTGGCATCTGAATGTGGAGTTGTATCAATTTCCGGTAATTTGTTGGTTCGATTGAGATGGATATAGATTTTGGATATGGACCAATATTTTTTCGAGTGCAAACATACTGACATAAGCAGTATTGATGCAGACGTGTCGATTTTCTTAATATCCGAATAAATATTTGAATTTAGAACCAGTTCCTTACTTACTTTTATCATAAACGAGCTGAACCTGGCAATGCTTTGCTTTTGCTAGATTTAATCACATACTCGTATTTATATTAAATGAATTCAATCGAAAGTTGAATATCAATTATGGTGTTAAGCGTACTTTTTGTACCTAAGAACTTCCATACTATAATTAAATTCCAGAATTAAAAATAATTCATTTTTAAGTAATGATAGGTACCTAGGTACTTTTTTATGTTTGAATTGAAACAAACAAACAAACCATCACGCCGTTTCCCCGTAAGGATAGGCAAAGAGGATAGAACGCCACATCACTATATCTTTGCAAACAGATCTCGCTTCCTCTACATTCATACATTTTAATATGCACGCACGCCGATTATTCCGTCTTTTAACATATCCATCTACAAGTATTTGTTGGATTTGATCTTCTTCTATTTATGCATCCATCAACATCTGCATCGTAAATATTTTTAGCCGTCCTTTCGCTGTCCACTCGCTCTACGTGTCCAAACCAACGCAGAGCTCCTTACTTGATGTTGTCGATAATGCTTGTCTCAACCTTTTCTTAATATTTGTTTAATTCTATACATATCTACTTTTACACATCTAGTAAATGTTATCACTGTAACTCTCCAAAAAAGAGACTAACTCTTGTGCTTGGAGAGTGACTTACACTGTTGTAGTTGTTTATTGTTTATTATAAGAGTTTATAAACATAGGATATATAAAGAAAAAACATAAAACAATAATACAATCTTACTAATTAAAATTAAATGTAGGTTTTACACGTGTTCAAAATATTTATTTAGATTTACTTTAAATTTATTTATTCCAACCAACCAACTTAACCATCACGCCGTTTCTCCGTAGGGGTAGGCAGAGAGGATAGAACGCCATAACGCTCTATCTTGGCATACAGACCTGACTTCCTCTACATTCATACATCTTCTCATGCACGCACGTCGATTATTCCTACTTTTGACATGTCCATCTTCAAGTATTTGATGGACTTGATCGTGCCATGTCTTTTTCGGTCTTCCTTGTTTTCTGCATCCATCAACATTTACATCGTAGATCCTTTTAGCCGTTCTTTCGCTGTTCATTCGCTCCACATGTCCAAACCAACGCAGCACCCCTTTCTTGATTCTGTCGGTAATGCATGTCTCAGCCTTACACACTTCACGGATCTCGACATTTGTGCACCTATCATACATCGTTTTACCACACATTCGCATGAGGAATCGCATTTCGACAGCATTTAACCTACTTGCATCATCATTTTTCCAATTCCATACTTCGCTCCTATACATTAGAGTTGGCAACAGAACTTCGTTGTGAACTGCTAGTTAAGCCTCCTGCGATAAACATTTGTTTGACAAAGTAGATTTCAGTGCACCGTTCACCCTGTTCCCGGCACTCACCCTCCTTTCAATATCTTTCTCGGTCTTTCCATCCCTAGCAAACATACTCCCCAGGTACACAAATTCTTCTACCTGACTCAGAATACCTCCGTTCACACTGATCTCACATTAAGTTATATTTTCATCCCTTTCAAAAACCATCACTTTCGATTTATCAACATTTATATGCAAATTGCTTTTTTTGCATACATCGTAGACTTTTGTTAGCAAGAATTGCAGGTCTTTTTTGCTGGTAGTAAGAAAACTTGTAAAAACTCACAATTAGAAAATGGAAATCAAGTTGGGGTAGAATAAGATTCGAATCTTGGACCTCTGACCCGTGAGTCCACAACACTAGCCACGGGACCCGATTCAAAGCGCAGGACCACAACCAGATTTTTACATGAAAGATATTTAATTGAAAAAAAACAACTGAAAAAATAGCGGTGTAATACCTTATAGTGACTGTAAAAAGGTAACATGCAAAAGGTCTCGGGTTCGATTCCCGACAGGGTTCACATGAAATATTTAAAAGTTTATTTTTACACTAGAATATTTCATAGTACCTGGACTGGTACCTGAAGCGTAAGACCGACCTACTTACCTTCATGAAAAATAAATGTGTTTTTTTATGATCAAGATACACTGTGATTGGTGTACCAATACAGTGCCCTATGCACCATTACATTACATACACTGAAATGGAATGATGAATTATGTAAAATTTAAAAGAGAAACTTACAACAAATTCATATAATTTTTTTAATTAATTTTAATTTTTTATTACCGTAAAACGCTGCAACTTTGCCGCAATTTTGACTTTTTTTGTAGATATCTCTGAACCTATTTATTATTATGGCTGTTAATGCGTTTTAGATGGAAGACGGACCTAATGCCTAGCCGTATAAGTTCCAAATCCTTTTAAATCTTGCAAGTTTTCCTAATTACATGCATTCAAAGTCGTAGGCAAAGTTGTGTGCAAAAGGCGCAACTTTGCCTCGAAGAATACCTCAGTAAATATAATGTTTCTCTTTATAGTATTTTTTTTCCATATGCAAGAGTCGCTGTGCTTGACCCCGGCAGTCAAATTATTGCCATTAAGGAAATAGATTTTTATTCACAGCTAATGGGGAAAGTTGTAGCAGGTACCACAAACTTCCCATACAAACATGTCGGTAAGTGTAGGGTTGTGCCAAAAAAAGATTTTTTTTTTCCACTTTTATTTCTATTTTTTCCTAAGTTAAACAAATAATCAGAAGTAAATCTAAATAAAGTTGGTAACAGTAGGTATTAATATCAGTCTATTATATCTATAATAATAGGTAGTCTTCTCTCTCAAACCTAAAGTTACTTTTTAGGCAGGTAATTAAAATTTCAGCAACACAAAGTAGGAACAATATTAAAAGCTATGACACTAAACAAACATACGTAAAAAATAAAACGAAAAACAAAAATAGCTAACTGTTTAACCAACATCGTTACTTTTTACTTTTAGAAACCACTAAGAATATATTAAAAAAAACTAGATATGCTTAAAACCAAACAAGCTAATAATAGTCTTATTTTGCTGAAAATACCGTTAAGTATAAAATTAGCATGTTATAACAAAATATCCTATTTGTGAATAGGAACATTATTATATTACTAACTTTAGGTACGGAAACTATAAAATCAAATATTTTGGTACATCTTTAGGTACCCAAAAGAAAAGAAATATTTTCAAAAAATCTCAAACAAAATACAAAATTATTAAAATAATTACTCAAAATACGATAAGGGAAATATTTCGACAGATTGACCAAGACGATTGTGAAAATATTCGTCTGATTTATTAGTTAGGTAAGTAATACCATTTTTACTTATTGGATGTTATACTTATTAAGATTTAAATGAAATATGAAATGTCCTCGTCGGGAAATTTGGGGATCAGGTAATACTGCAATAACATATTTTAAATCTTGTACAGCACATACATCTTCAATACTAGGGTAGATGAAGACTGATCCCTTATCACGCTTAGAATTTTTGACTTTTCGTGTAAATTTCACTGTGGGAATTTTTTCATTTATTGATAAAACCTTCCCTACAAAGTGCTTAGTGCTCTTTTTCGCAGCGAATTTAGCTATTATCCAGCTGTTTTCTTGAAATTCATGACAATCTTTCACGTCAACATTAATGTCACTCAGTTCGAAAGGGGATATTATGCTTTCTTGTTCAAAGTCTTCTTGTTCTTGTAAATATGACGCAATATAAGTATCAAAATTTTCGTAGTCGGAGTCGTCTGCAGCATGAAAAGAAGTTTCCGACACCGGGCTTGAGTCGCTGTTGTACACATGTTTCTTTTGTTTTCTTATTTTGGATGATTGGCCTTGAGAAGTTCTTTTTCGTTTAGTCATTTGTGTATTTATATCTCGTAAAACGTTTTTTTTGGGGGAAGCTTCTTTTAAAACTATATTAGACGTAATTGTTATCTTCGGTTTTTTATTCTTGTTCGGGGAGTCATTTTTAGGTACATTAACTATTTTCAAATCCAGGCATTCTGGTGTGTCAACCCAAAACGGAGTATTCATTTCTGAATTCTTTGTTAAATTCCTCAGCCAATGTACGAATTTATTTGAAACTGTCGCCAAAGGCTGCATGTAAACGTTTATGGCACTTATGGAAAGCTTGCAAAGACTGTCAGGACTTTTAGTTTCAGGACACTTTATTTCCTTCTTCTTGACATATGTTATTTTCAACGGTCCTGGTAAACTTGAGTCTTTTTTCTCTTTTTGTGTATTTATTTTCGTAACCTTCTTTATTTTTTTAGCTTTAGCTAGCTCTTCTGCTTGTTCAGTTGAAATAGATTTACCAGGTATGACTGGAAGCTTGCTGTTTTTGCCTGTTTTTATTGGTTGTGATTGTCTATTTTGCTGTAAAAACTCCAAAAGGCTAGCATCAAATTGACGAAAATTTTCTTCTTGTAGTGTTGGCATTTTTAATGTCACTCTTAAGGGATTGAAAGGAAATATTCCGGATCCTTCAAATCCTTTACATATGTTGATCTCTTTTGTAATGTTTATTTTTGACATTAGCTCCTGCAGTAGCTGCGGGAAATGACATTTGTTGATTGTGCTTGTAGTGATGTGTGCAGCTTTATAATTTGTTAAAATTTCACGCCAATGTCGTTTCATTGGTCCAAAAAATGCCACGTCTAGTGGTTGAGTAAGGTGTGTAGCATTTTTTGGAAGAAAAGTAAATCTAATGTTTTGACTTTGACATATTTGAATTGTCTCGACACTTAGGTGAGATGCCAAGTTATCGCCGATAATAAGTTTTACGCCGTCACGAGAGTCTGCCCATGGCATAACTATAGTCTTGAACCAATCATCAAAACAAATCATATCGAACCATCCAGATTTGGTGCGATTATACCTAGCATCTTTTGGACCATTTTCACACCACTTGGACCACAAATGATCTGCTTTGTAAACCACATAAGGTGGTAGGCAAATTCCGTCAGCAGTTCCGCTGAACATGATTGATACTGAGCTTTTGCTTGCATTAATTACCCTTTCTGGGTGTTTTGTGCCTCTTTTGAAAATACATTTTTTAGATCCGGGGTCGTCACTTAAATTTGTCTCATCAAAATTGAGAATATTACTGGTGGGAACATCTTTAAGAGAAATTTTCGAATTTCTGTAGTATTCGTCCATTTCCTCTACTGTTTTTGCAGCACGGCTTCGTTTTATATTTTGTGTTGCCCTTTGTGAAAAATTGTGTCGTTTTAAGAAAAAACGGGCCCAG
>NW_028280521.1:0-14499 GCF_059751315.1 Micrasema longulum | reverse complement strand
TTGTGACTTATTATATGGGCTCTTCTCTATTTTGACAGATCCAGATTTAGTATTTGGGCATCAAAATGCCTTATTAATAAAAAAAAACATTTAAGAAAAAATGTTTATCATGTATTTATACTATATATATATTTATATAATTTTTGTATTAATTATTTGGATAACCAACAGCTGCAATAATGACGTAATATAAAAACGAAAGAATTACAAAAATAATGCTTTCTTATCATGCATGCGCGCCGATTATTCCGACTTTTGACATGTCTCCCTTTTAATTAATTATTGCTTTTTGTCCTACTGAGTCTTTTTCGGTCTTTCTCTATTTCTGCATTCGTCAAAATTCGCATTGTCAATCTTTGTAGCCATTTTTTCGCTGCTCATTGGCTCTACATTTCTAAACCAACGCAGAGCTCTTTTCTTTTATTTTGTCGATCGTACATATCTTAACCCTAACTTATGTACGGATCTCGACATTTATACACCTATCGTACATAGTTTTACCTCACATCCGCCTGAGAGATCGCATTTAAATAGCATTTAGCCTACTTTCATCCCCGTTTTTCCCAAATTCCTTGGTCGGCACCACGACTCCATTGTAAACTGCCTATTTCACATTTTGCGACAAACATACCTAATAATTGCAGGTGTTTTGTGTACTTCCATCCAGCGAGAGAAAGGATACAGTTCTGTATCTGAATGAGAACCAAAACCCTGGACGAGTATATTCAACTCGATGGATATTTTTGGCTAAAAATCCCGAATATGGAAATCGAGCGGGGATAAGTAAGCCTCGTAGGGCACTAGTTGTCAAACTCGTTAACTGTTTACATTCTCATGCTCGATTCCTGGCAGGATTGACTTGAAATAATTGTTTTAAAGGTGATATAATACTGCCGTGTTTCACTGTTCCTGGACTGACACCTGAAGCGTAACACCAATCACCTTACCTTCAGTTGATCGCGATAAGCTGCATTTAGGTTTTCCATGTAGTACTCTATGAATCAACGATTGCGGATAAGGGAATGATGATCATGATAAAATTGGTTCCAATTTGATTTCGATATTCAAGCAATAAAAAATTAATACTTATTTTTTTTTTTTATTTATTTTTTTTTCTTTCTGTTGACGCCCATGGGGCTTTTATATTGTACATACTATATAATAAGAAAAAGTTACACACTAAACATAGTTAACATTTTTTCAAGTATAAAAATTAAATAAAAATATTATTAAGATTTAAAAATAAAGTTACATAGTTAACATAATACACTATTAAGACATAATACATACATTATATTATGTTTATAATATAAGGCATATCAGGATTCAAATAAAACATAATTATAATCTTTTTTAAAAAAATTTTTTACACCGGTAAACTAAACTTTAAAGTGAAGTTATTTAAAATGTTGAAAACTGAAAAGGGTTTTATAAACTAAAAATATAAAACATAACACGGGCCAAATTTTAAGCATACATAAATACGATCGAGGATTTATTGACTAGACTCAGTCGCGTCGGTCGCCTGTAGTACTTTGGTCTTGAATATGCTCAATGAGTAACGAAATATATCAACAATGCATGAACTTACATAACGACGGCAAACAATATTAATGCTGTTGGGACAAAGTGAAAATTATTTAAATGACTCAAAGGAAAATGAAAAAAAACATTTTGGTTATTTTTCCAAAATTTATTATTTCATTTTTTTTTCTTATAGGTATATTCTATATGTTGAAAATGAGAAATATAATTTTTTATATTTTTCTTTTTCTAAATCAATTTTCATATTCTCCGTTATATTAAAAATATACATATATGTACATCCCTATAGCATTTCTAATTTCGGTTGACGGAATCACCTAATAATACAATTATAAAATGTATTAATGATAAATGATCTAAATTCGCAATGAATTGGTGAAGGTTCATTTTATAATCAAGGAATTCAGACGGGAAACTGGAAATTAAAAATGTTTTCCCTACACGCGGTAAAAGTTAGAGCATTTAATTTTACCGCTAAGATTCTCGAAAAAAATAATAAAAATGTACCAAATTAAATTATTTAATAAGTTCTTCTAAATCAACTAATTATAGAGTTTTGTTTTAGATTTTCGGCTTCCAAAAAGCCAACTTACCAGTCAGGTCAACTAAAATACGACAACGTATAATACGATAGATAAAAATAAAATGATTTTTTTTCAAACTTGATTTAATAGTTAATTTTAAAAAATAAGAAAAGTAAAACCACTGAACTTCCTTATTGAAAGTATAAACACAAAATGCTCATTACGGTAAACCTAAAATAAATAATGCATTCATTTTGAAAAAGTGAAAAAATTATGCCTTAGCTGAGTACCACATTTATTAATACGTACTGATTGTTAAACTAAAGCTGGCGCATTCGCAAAACTCACACAAACGCATTTAAAATCTACAGTATGTTGATTTAAAAAAATTGTTATATTCAACTATAACCAAATGGGCTATCTTTATTGGTTACCAATAAGTGTATATGCATATTTTCTCTAATAAAATTTGTATTCTGCATTTGATATTTAAAAATGAACACGAAATATTTAAAAATAACATGCTTGTTTAAAAATAAATAAGTATATGACATTTTCTTAAGAGCTTGTTTTTTTCGCTCTAATCCAAAAGAGATTTTTAAAAACATTTAATATAATATAAAGGTTTTTAAAACCAATATTCTGAACATTAAAAATGTTTTTGTGTAAATTTTGCAAAAGTGCCTTATACACGATTTGATTTAATGAAAAAATACATTTATTAACTAGTGTTTTTAATTTATAGCTTAATACATGTACATCGAATACATATTATTATATTTATACTACTAAGAATCGCAGCGAAATTCTGACGAACGCAGAAGCATCCTGTGTTTATTTTATTATTATATTATTAGCAACTAACGAAGCAATAGTTTTTTATGTCACCCTCAAAAGCGCGTCTGAGCGCGAAAGAGACAGAGATTATTTTCCTAATCCGTATGCCGTGCTATGTCATACCATGAACTTATTCACAGATACTACGCAATGCGTTTGTGTAAGCATTGCGAACGCGCCAGCTTTAAAAAATCCACCAATAGAAAATCATTATAAAATCAGTATTCATTCCGGTTCTGGAATGTTCCCAATCCTTTACATTGCTCAAGCAACTGGGAACAAATCAGTGTCATCTAAGCTGAACGATTTCAATATCATACCATTTATTACTTTAGGCACGCTTTGATGCAGTGCCATGGTCATTTAGGGCCGTCAATTAAAGGAAATCATTACTCAAACCTTTATTGTATATTTGGCAGCTACCAATTTTCTGTTCTCTATACTAAATATCGGGAGATTTAGGATTGAAAACAATTCATGATTTATTGTCGATGCTACGTTGGTCAAGAAAACCCGAACTCGATACAACGTGGTATTAGGAAATTATTGATTCACGGCTAATTCGATTCATAAGTATTCGTTAAAGTACATGAAAACTGTTTTTTTTTCGTATTATAACGTACCAAAAAAGAACGTTTGTTTTTTGATCAATGCACTTTTGAGTGTTAAAATAGGTTGTGTTCATTTTTTTCCAAATGAAGAGAACAAGAAGACACAACAAAAAAAATTGCATCACATTAGTCAATAACGTATTTTCTTTTTTTTTACAATTTATTCCCAACGTTAAATAAATTTTTCAATACCTGCGCGATAAAAACCACCCGGTCTTACATTATTATTATTATAGCGGATAACTTATATAGCGCCATTTTCGTAATATAATACTTCAAGGCCGAGGCAAATGGTGATTTCATCTACAAGTAAGCTATATAAAAATATCATTTATTTGCACCTACATCGAAGGTACATAATATAATGTAAGTAATATATACTATAATTTGATATTTTTCTGTGGTTCTGTGTGATACAACAACTCTCATCCATAAAATCAACTCAAACGATGTAACTTCGTGATATAATATTATAAAGATATATTATTCATCACTTTAATATATAATTCATTAAAAAATTAATAAAAAATACCAATGTGAATTCAGTCGATATTAGGTATTCAATTGAAATGTTAACTGGCCGAATTGTTCTAGTCATTAATAGTGCTTAAAACGGACGCGTGAAGCGCTATATATCCTACAATATGACGCATGAAAGTAATTATAGTCCTATGTCAAAAATGTCATCTCAAAGAAAAATAGTCCTTAAGATACAATGTTTGAAATTCTGTTCTCCAAATCAAGAATATTCAAATAATTTGTGTAATCTGCAAGTTTAATCTAGGAAAAAAAACCCGCACTGGGGTTAATACATTCAAAATAAAGTATACTTTTCTGTGTGAAAAAAAAGGCTGGAACAATCGGCTAGTTTCTTGGCTCACCGCAGGCGCTGGGTGCGCTTTATTAAAGTTTATATTTTTATTAGGATAAAAATACAAACGGTGGAAATGATTTAAAATAAATGTTAATTATTTATTTATTTTTCTGTAAATAAAGTTAAAATAAAACATTATTATGGATAGTCAAATGTAAGCTGCGCATAATCGCTTCTATACACGGTTTGCCCCTGCCTCAAGGGCGCTTTACATTGTGATTCTATAGATAAAAAAATCTAATTAAAGCTTTTAAATTTGTAATATGATTAAAACAATTTATTTTTTTATCAAATGCTACGGATTTATTTAAATGATCAAAAACCATGTCCGCAATTCGTCGTCATTATTGATGGTATATATATTTTTTTAAACATTTACAGCTGAAGTGAAGTGTGTGAACATTAAGTTGTGCCTTTGTTTTTGCAAATGAATGTTAATTTACTTATAACGGAAGCGTGTGTGTAAAAATGTGTTTTTTTGTGTTTTTCCCGTATTAATCCCGGGGTGCGAATTGTTGCATGCTTTCGAAAATGTTTGTAACAAGTGATATTTTTTGTAACGTCTTTGTAACATCAGGTTGAAAACAAGATGATATGCGAGGAAAGAGCAATTCGATAAATTTGTATCTGAATATATTTTTCTATCACTTACGCAGATGCCTCCGTGAATACTGTACGAAAAAGACAACTGCACGACGGAGTGATAATGCCTAGCTAAAATTAACAAAATCGAGGTCTCGTGATCCCGTTTTTTTTTTAAGGGAAAGAGTTTCAGAAATAAATTTTCTGTGTTGACTGGTTTTGCTTTCTTCAAAAATTAGTTATCATATTTATATATCGTACGTAGGAAGACGGCGTTTTTGGAAGACAAAGACAATTGAAAAAACGAAAATCAAGAACATGTCACTATAGGAAAAATATATAAGACCTTACTTATAAATCGAGTATAAAGTTAAGCTTGAGAATAGTGGTAGAATAATGATGGTATAGCAAAAAGTATTACTTATAAACCTCGGATAGAGTTAAACTCGGTTTAAATCTGGGATAGCGACCATAGGAACTTATACTTGCACATTATGTGGTATAACGCTGGAATAAGATCGCCTTCTGGGGAACTGGTAACAAGACAGACATAACAAGAATACAAAGACAACAAAATAAAATTCTTAAACTAACATACAACCTACCCTACCTGACCTCTACGACTGAACTGTACAAAAAAACACACCAGTTTGACATAAACTACTTGACTAAAATTGAGACCTTAAAAATTGTGCACAAAATAACACTGGGAAACATACAAGACGACGACATAATATTAGTCAAAAATGCTGACATACACAAACATAACACCAGACAACAACAACACTATCATATTGAAAAAGCAAAGACAAACACAGGACAGTCTTAAACACTACAACGACCTACCTTACTACCTAAAAACTTTTACTGGAGATAAATTTAAAATCAATCTGAAAAAGCACATGATGACTGAACTAATTAGACTAGACGAGACATAAAATGACTAGACAATATTAAATTTCTAATGTTACCCTAACGGGTTTTTTTAAATTGTAAATAAATAAATAAGAAAATTTAAAAGTCATATTTTTCGGTAATCAATTTTTATCTATTTTAAACAATCTCTCAATGCGATTTGAGTGATTTTTAATTATTTTTCCAAATAATATTAGAAAATTTATATGTTCGTATGTGTTTTAATTAATTATGATGGAAAAAGAAACAACAATAAACTATAGAATTCGTTTTTAACTTCTCCTCTTCTTCTCAATTTCGATTTCTTTTTCTAACGGTTTTCTTCATGTTCTCGATTCCACCGACAGTAGTCTCGATTTGACTTTGACGTTTGTTTGTGTTGTTGTAAAGTTACTGCGCACGCGCACATATCAGTGTTGTCTGTTTAAAAAAATTATGCATGAAATAACCTGTGAATTGTCATTCTAGTAAAAAATATTTTTATAAGTAAGTTTTTTTTATATTGGTTATAAATAGTTGAACCGGGTGAATTTTTTTCTTAATATAAACTTGGTATAAAAAAATCTAATAAATAAGGCCCATAAAGTGTTAAAAAATGCAAAAAACGGTTATCCAGGGAGAAAATACGGGAGTACGTTCGTATAAAGAAAAGTCAGACCGCGTATGCTCTTAAATTTTGTAATTCCAGTCTATTTAACCCCTGTATTGTCACCATAGCAGGAATACTGCAGTCGGCTATGCGCAGGGTGGAAAAATGGAACACAAAACTCGGCGTTCATTTTATTATCCACGCGGGTCGGAAGATCCTAAAGTATCACAGCTTGGAACACCTGTTAACGAAATCCGAATTAATGGCTGTCTGCCTGAATGTAGAAACTCCCGGGGCCGCTGGCCGGCGAAATTCCCTGGCGGTCGACATACCAACTGCAGTCGGAAGGAACGGAAATTGGATTCGGTGCTGTTTTGCGCTTTTGGCTTTTTGCTTTTATCAGTTAAAGTACCAACGCGCTCCATTCGTTAAGGACGTTAAATCTGCTAACTCTTACTAATGCATCGTTTTAAATATATCACAAGGACTCGGAGCCAGTTGCACCTAAAAATGTTAAACGTTAAAAGTAGTTGAGCTTTTGTCAAAACGGACGAAAGCCCGAAAAGGAAACCGAGTGGATAAATGTTTGCATCTTAGTGTTGCGGTTGGCGTATTTGCCTACCAAGCTTGAGGTCCCGAGTTCGATCGCCGTGAAAATCAGCATGAAATATTTGTAATTCCCTAATTATTTCATATAATGCATAAAAAAAGAAATCAATGTTACCTACTAATAATCAACACTGTCTCGAAAAAATACATTAAATTTATCGAAGTATCAATGCATGTTCATTTACGCATGTTTTAAATACACATAATAATCCGTTACTTGTATTTTTCCGTCATTCAAAAATATCTCACAAGTTTGAAAAATGACATCACTTCTTTCTATGTAAAAAAATATTTAAAAAAAACTTAATGGATTGTTTTTCATGTTAATTGGAAAAAAAAACCCATAAATTATAAGTCTATGACAAGGAATTAAAATTTATTACCATTCATAAAAGTTAAGTCTTACGATTATTTTTGATGACACCTATAAAAATCTTATCCTACAAATCTTAGTGACGAAAATAAAAATTCATTTCAATTTTAAATCATGCTAACAAGAAAACAATTATTATGGTAGTGTTAATAATCATTTTTTTATATCGTAACATTTTAAAAAAGCCAAATAAATAAACTGAAATATTGTACTACGAAATTTCCGTTTTAATAAATTTAAAAAAAAAGATCAATTATGCAAGTTTTTATAATTATATTTTACAGTACAATGCGAAAAATCCATATTTTACCCAATTTATGAAAAACAAGATTTCTCTTCGATTTGATCGTACATAGGTACAACATTGAAAAATTTTTACTTTACTTCTTTCACTTCCCCTTTCTTTATTTATTTATTTATATACGGATCCATGAATTTTTTACATAATTACAATAAAACCACAAAAAATAGCAGTGTAAAAGTGCTTTAAAGGGAAAATTAAAAGTTCACTTCCTGGTTTGTATAAATATTAATACTTAACAATAATAAATATAAAAAATAATTATACAAACAAGAGTAAAAAGTTAAAACAAAAGCTTTCACTGTGAGTTGGCAAATTATATGGAGGACCTTTGTCGGATATTGTCATTCATCCTCATGACCATATTGCAAACACGAAATCTGTATTTACTTGTATCACAATAGTACTAACTTGTATCCATAGGTGCAACAGAAGGGCAGCTAAAAAATATTATTATTCCTTCGCGGGAAAAATGAATTTTATAAGGAAGTGCCCAAAAAATGGTTGTTGAATGCGCCAACCACTACTCAACGAGGGGAATTTATCTCGATTCATCAGGATTTTTACCCGAGAGCAGCCATCGAGTCAAAAATACTTCTAAAATTCTTGTTTGATTTAACACACAAAACTGTATTTTTCATCCGCCTAGGCGCATAAATTCGGAACCTGGCTTTGATTCTTGGCAGGGTTGAAGTAAAATATTGACTTTAAATATTGTTTAAATTGCACTATTTAATTGTTCCTTCACTGGCGCCCGAAGCGTAAAATTGACCACCTTACTTTTATGTATTATAGCACGTGATCTAAATAAGATTAGTTTGGTTTATAGTGTCCTATGCATTACTGGGTGCAGAAAAGGAAACAGCTTTTAGTTAGGGGATATCATGCAGATTTGTAATCAGAAATGTTAAGATAATTATTAACATTTGCAAACGGTTACTTTTTTGCACAGGGATTACTGGCACCATGTATTTGCTTGTAGTTTCTTCGTGTATAAACACTCAGTCATTACTGTAATGGAACCAGGAAGATAACCAGTTTGTGTGTTATTTACATATATTATTCATAAATAGGACTACTTTGTATGTTGGAAATTAAAACCAATACACGTTGCGAAAATTTGATGCCGAGGGAACCTTTTTAATGTGACACGTCGCGTTTTAACTTGGTAAATTATTACATGGGTTACAATAATAATGATCTCAATCTGAAGTAAGTAATGTATTGAATTTTATTCAAAAAATATAAGACGTAAATTTATTTTAATAACACGCATGTTTAATTGTTTGAATGTTGAATATATTAGAATAATCCATTGTTGTCTTCTGAAAATCTATCGTTTGGACACTGAACACATTTTAACACATAGGTATTTACAAATCAACGGTCCCAACAAATACTATCAAAACTGCATCGTACGAGGCAATAACAAAACTTGAAAATGTTTTAAGGAGCTATCAGATTCTGTAGAATTTCCAAACATGTGCGTCTATTGAAACACGATAGACACATGTTTGGCAATTCTACAGTATTATAAAAATATCAAGCTCTGTCTTGCTCTTCTGTAAACCTCGCCAAATGCAGTTTCGATAATATACTTAGGGACCATCGAAATGTATTTAAACTATTTTAAGCATTTTGAGAAATTTGAAAATATTGTAGATAGTTTTTTTCTACTCTGATAAAGGAACGGTTCGGTTTCAAAACCATATAGTTAGCGATTTTAAACATAAAAACGTTGATGTGTTTTATTTAGGTGATTTTTCGTTGTTTCAAATTTAATCATACTGTTATATTGTATTAATCCAAATAAAAAAAACAAAAAATCGCTACCACCGATAAAAATAAAAAGAATAATATTTCTTCACTTTATGTTTTATTTTTTAATTAATCATAATAGACCCCTACTTTGGTTATTTAAATAAATGGCAACAACTCGTTTGTCTAATTTTTAATTTACTACTTTTACTATCCGTGTTGAAAATGTACAGCTATTTGTCGACGTCCAATCAACGAGATCTGTTCCTTATATATTTGAACACGGAATAGAAATGCGTTAGAATTCATTGCAGCCATCGTTAGGAACTCAGCTGCATACCATTCTCGCCTGAATGTCTAGATTCTGGATTCCTATCTGTTCCGAAGTGGAATATATTCCCTTGCCCAATCGTAAATGAGTTAAGAGAAGCTTTCGATTTTTGGCAGAGGATCTTTATTGGGTCCTACCGCCATCTTTCCTCCCAGTCGGAACATTCTAGAACATATCTGGAAAATTGGAGCAGATAATGGCTAAATAAAACCAGAAACTATCTTTCCGAATGGTTTGTTTGCAGTTCAACCAGCCGGTTGATCCATTTTTATGGGGTGTTATTGCTCTAATGGGATTAGAGAATTGTTGTAGCCGGCTGTTAAGAATTTGATTCGCGCGGTGGAGGAAATAAAACTTGCTTAAAATACAGGAAACGACATCAAAACTGGCTGTCAAAATCTAGACGAGAGTAAACAAGGTTTAAATTTGGTGTGAAATGTTAAGCTTTTCGTTGGTGGAAGATTTTATATCTTTAAATAAAACGTGCAACGTTGGTTTGTTTTTTTTTTGGGGGTTTCATTTTCCAAGTTAGCTACCAAAATACAATACTTGTTGGAAAATATTTTTAAAAATGCAGTTATTTTTACCGTTTTAGGTTGAGTCTATCTATGTATTTAATTTTTATCACAAATGTAATTTTATTTTTTATATTAAAATAAAAAATAATATAACTAATCACAGCCGGTACATATTTGGACACTTTTTAGTAGTTTCGGCAATTTTTAAGTAATACGTTCCAAATGATGACTCTGCGGATCAGTTTTGCGTAGAGTTGTCACCTATTTGATTGTTCAAAATTACTTTTTCTTTAAAATATAATAATTGTGATGGCAAGTAATTTTTTTTCAGATATTTTAGAAGTTTGATTATAATGCGAGTTTTTAATTTGTTTTTGTTAATATTGTGTTGGAAAAAAAACAACTTTATCTAGTAATTCCCTGGCGGTAGGTATGTACAAATTTGTAACAGTATATTTTTTAGCATAGAATTTAAAAAAAACAACTTTATAAATATATTTGATCATTTTCAAAAGCTTTATATTATGTGTTATATAGGAAAAGTTCTAAAACTTTGCCAAATATATATTCAAAGAACGAAGGATTAATGATCAGTGGTAAAATACTGTTTTGTTTTCAAACTTTTCTATGGCAAGCTTTTTTTTGTTTTTTTATTTAAAAATATCATAAAAATTATGTCACCCTCATTTTTTTCCATGATTCGTTGAAACGCTTTAATTTATTTACTTCATATTTTTAGACGTAAATGAAAAATAGTAAAAAGTATATGTATGATTTGCCTGTAAAAAAGATGCTTAAATACAAAATCAGAATGACAATTTTGCAAATCTTTAAAGTTTTATAGTAAACAAACACCACGCTTAAATTATTTCAACAAAAGCAAAAATATTTTTGTATAGATTCTTGTTTGTGGGTAGTTTCTTCTCCAACCGCCAAACTTACACATTTAAATCTCCAGCAGTAACAAATGCTAAATTAAATATTTTAATTCCCATGGCGGAGACATCGACTAGATAAAAGTCTAATGAGGCTTAAGAAGTTTCTCAGGTTGAAGCTCCCGTTGCTGCTTGCGCCTGGAAATTGAAAGCTTCTTTACTAAGCTTTCTGCTGTGCTTTCATTAAAAGTTTTAACCCACGAGCCGTTATTGGAAATTGCGATAAGTTGACACTCCGTTCCGAACGGTTTAACATAAGTAACACAATATTTATTTTTAACCTTTTCCAGCCTAAAATTGAATATTTCATCATCATAAATAATATTTAGTGATTTTAAATCTTTGCAGACACGTGGTGAATTCTAACCACGAAGAATTGAAAAAAAATGTTTAAATATACTTTAATTATATTGTAAGATAACACAAATTTTCTGACTTAAAAAATAATTTTATACTGAATTTGATATTGCGTACACTTTTATAGACCTTTCGTGGGGTATTATATTACAAAAGTAACGCTTTGTTACTTATATGTAAAATCATAATAATAAAACTAATTGCTTGTATTTTAAAACAATTATGTTTGAACTTTTTATAATAAATTTTCCAGAATACAAATCTAAATTTAAACTTGTAGTGTACAGGTAATTTTTCTGATAAAAAATGTTTTATAACTACCATCAAATACTCGTGTTGCGCATTTGAAATTTTTTTCTTGTTTTTATATCTTAAAATTTGTCTTTTATCAATTAAAGAAATCGATTACTAATTCAGGTTTTATCTATAAATTGGATCTTCTCGGTAAGTATTAAAATAAAACAAATGGCTAAATTAAGCTCAAACTCAAACCATCGCTTCAATTTAAGCTTAAGTGTTTTGAATTTAGTGCTTTCCCGGGGATAAAGAAAGCAATTTGGGATTGGATCAGCACCAATAAACTACCGGCTCTTTACGATAATCTAAAGCTTTACAATGGGAACATTGGCAAGGTGGGTATGCGTTATATTTTGCGGTTTAGAGCGGATATTGTTTCTCTAACCGCACAGTTAAAGTCTCCGTTTTGTCGGGAATTTTACCCGAGCATACATTCAACCATGTAAAAGATTGGACTTACGTAGAAATTGACCATTTTTGTGGTGTGAGTTTTGGTTTGGATGCAGCTATAAAAAAATGAAATATTTTGATTTCGTGCTCGATCGAAAAACCACAAGCCTTGTGAAGTTCCCATCATTTGAAATGAATTTTGACTGTACATTCGTAACAATTTAATGGCTGGTGTAAACTTTTATTTTAGTTCCAAAGCAGCATTGCGCAATGTAAAAACGAACCGAACATACAAATTATTCCAGTTTTATATTTTTATTTGCATTTACTTTATTTTTGGCACTCATTTTAAGATCGTTTTTAGATTCAACTTGCCGTTATATGCATACCAAAATGTTATAATTTAATTAATATTTTGGTCATTCACTCGCAAACCGCACTAAAATAAATTTTGAACGAAACCTAAAAATGAAATTTGCCTATGAGATTGCATTTCAACCTCGTTTTTATCCTTCCTTTGCCATTTCCATGTTTTGCTTCCATGTTTAATTAAGTGTTGCGACTAAAACTCCGCTGTGCACTGCCAGTTTAGCCTCGATCGACAAATTTTATTGGCAATTACTGTGCTTAATGCACCGTTTATTTTATTGCCCGCATTCATTCTCTTTTCAACAATGTGTTCTGATAAAAAAAAATGGTTTTTATATTTTTATATTAAAATATTAATATTTACATATTAAAAATGTTTTTTCACGAAGTAAATGCTGAAACAATAGATAACATTCGTTAGCGTCTTTTTATGTATTGTATTAAAATTAATCTCTCATAAATGTAATTTATTAATGTTAATACACGGTTGGCATAACAGTAGAATATTGAACAAAGCAATCAAGATTGCTTCAAATGAAAAAAATACATTTTGATTATTTAAGATAAATACCTATACGAACGTTTGTATAAGGGATAATATATTTTTCATCTCTCAATATGAATTTTGTTGCAATATCACAATGGTATAAATTAGACCATAATTTAAAAATTTACACTCATTTTTTCAATTTCTGTTTCTCTTGTTATTTAGAGTAACAATCCATATGCGCAGCGGTCTCTGAGTTCGGGTTGGGACAGTAAATGCGTGTACACAATGAAGGGAAACGTCCAGAACAAATTTAGCAAACTAATCCCCTCGTTATAAACGAGCATTGTTGCAACAATATCAGTTTTATCTGCCTATCTGACACCTGGGTATTGTGAAGGACAAATATGGCTGTTAGCAGAGAAAAATGTTTTAAATAAAACCTTTGTTGGAAAAGGCCATGGATGGATATAATGCTCCCATCATTTGTAAATAACACGGTACTTTTTATCAATTATCGCATCCTAATCTCCGAATGTGTCACGATACAAATGTGTATAAAGATGAGTCAATTCGCATTATAAAGGCAAAAATGTATTTTTCATCATTTAACGCAAATAATTATTATTTCGCAAACTTGTTTTACATATTTATTTCAATATGAAAGTACATTTTTATTGGAATGAGTGCATTTCAGCTATTTTATTAAATACCCGTATTGAGCAGAAATAATACAATAGATTTAATACAATAAAAAACCTTGTAAAATAATACAAATAAAATAATATTATTAAAAATAAAAATTATTCTGTTTTTATTAAAAAATATTCTTAAGCATGTGTAAATACACACATAATAAAAAGGTTTTATGTTAAATAGTAATATCGGTGTACAATAAATAGAAAAAGCATAATTCTGAATAAAATAATTATTAAATAAATAGAGGTTCGTTGTTTCGGATCCCGACTAGCTAGAAATTTCCTGTGTCGAGGCAGGACCCTATTTTATACATGTGCTTTTTCATTGAATGATACTTAAACCATTTAAATAAATAGAAAATTATAAAAATAAACAACAGCAGAAATCACAAAATGGAATATTTAAATAAAAAAAACTCCTTTATTTCAAATTATTGATGGCTACGCATATTCGTTCAATGTTATATCCTAAAAAATATATGACTAAAAGTATATTAATTATGTACGTCAATGTTCGTGTACTTATTTTTTAAACATCAGAATTATGTTTCTCTCTAGTACTAATATTTATAAACTTTTTTAACGAAATCCGGTCGTTG
>NW_028280520.1:0-17408 GCF_059751315.1 Micrasema longulum | reverse complement strand
TACTTAGACACTTACTTATGTATTTATTTTATTAGGTAAACAAACAGTATGTACACATATATTGCCAATTTCTTTGTATAACTTTATCTGCATCTCTCAAAATTTCTATAATTTTTTACCTAAATTTACATACATTGTCACAGAAAATATCAGCCTCGGTAAATATATTGTTATATTGGTCGCATATTCTGGGTTTTGTCGATTGTTTAAAATAGTTTGTTGACGCGTTTTCAGTGTAAAACAGAAGATTTTGTCTTGTCGGTCTAGATGGCACACGGAATGGAAGTCTTTCAAGTAGGTGTGGAGAAACAATTTTATTATTTATTAATTTGAATAAAAATAACTGGTCTAACATTATTCTTCGATTTTTAAGAGAGTTTATTCCATGGTACTGCATACTTTCAGCATGATTAGAAAAGTTAATGTTTTTTAACTTACATAGCATAGCTATCATAAACATAATCCGAACCCAACGCCCGGCGGTGTTTATCCTTTATGTTAGCCGGCCGTTTAGATTTTATTAATTCTTATTTCGAGAATGATGTTATTAACAATTGAAGATTTTTTGTATAATCTTTAACAATATTTTTGTTCGGTATGTCCGAGAAGTAGCTCGTTATAACAGTGAATGATTGTATGGAGAAAACTGTGAACTAAAATGTCAACTAATGTTTCCTCGTTACATCCGAGATCTCGCTATTTCTGTGATCGCTATAACCGAGTTCAACTGTATTGTTAAAAGAGGAAATATTATTATTGTTAATGAGACTCAGCTTCTAGCGGAGAGCTGAGTCGCTAAATAAATCAATCAATTTGGAAAAATGACTAATTGCTCTTCCTAGTAGAGAATTCTGAGCTGGTCTGGTGTTGCATTTGTCGTTGCTCAGTAACGAAGTGTGTCTAGTGCGACGAAGGGGAATATTAAAATTGATTTCAGCCAGCAAATCGGCACGATCGATCCGATTATTAAGTAAATTATAAATAAACAATTGATCCGCAATCATGCGCCTTTTGTGAAGGCAAGGTAAGTGAAGATTTGCCGAGTGCGGGTCCAGTTACTTCAAGAAGAGACATGCGAACGATTTCTCGGTCATTTCATTCATATTGTATAATTGAATACTGCGGCCGGGTATTCCAGGAATCCGATTATTGATAGTTCCACCGGACGGGTCGTAAATTAGCGCCGGTAATAGCGACGGCGGAATGGTATCGCCTATTACGAGGACAATAAAGATAGCCAGTCCTAGGCCGGCCGCTAGACAGTTGACGGTTGGCGGGCCAGCGGCGCACGGGAGGCGGTGTGCTGACCGTGCTCGGGGGACGGGAGACGGGAGACGACGCCAGGCGGGGCCGCCAGACAGATAAGAAGATGAGCTAAGACGATCCGAGGCATTTGTTTTGCCGTGGCTTCTCAAATTATTCCATCACAGTATGAAAATACCCTCAAGCATCATGGTACCTTCATCGGTACATACCGAGACGGTATACTTAACTTCTGTAATGTCTCTATCTACCTCGGTATGTTCTACGGGCTTGTCTTCTCGACATCATATGATCGAATCCAACCAATTAGTGACCCCGAGAGTTTAGTTCGCGTTCCATAATGAAAATTTAAAATAGTTCTAGTTTTTATTTCAAATAGGCTTCTCGCTGCCCTAGTTCTCACTTTTATATGTTCAATATACTATGCTGCGAATTTTACAAACGACATTTTATTTGTTTTTAAAGTCAAATAAGTAAAATCAATATGTGGAGATTGACACTCAAAAAATGGTGAAAATACTATTTAATAACGGTAAAAATAATAATTCTCTAGCTACATGGACGCGTAATAAGATAATGAACATATTGGCATTCATAACTCAATTTTCTAAAAATGGTCTATTGGACATACAACTAGGGCAGCATTCTGTGATAAAAAGTGGCCACTTGAAAACGATTATAAGCTCCAATTAATCCCAATTCAAGCAAAAACTGTTCGTTTGAGCATGATTTTTATATGACTTGACAATTACCAAGATGATATGCTTAACGATTGTCTGTATTTATCTACCGAGCGATTACAAAGCCGGCTCCTTAAACGTCTCAGTACACTCAGGAAGATAGTACAACAGATGAAAAACAAAAAAAACTCTTTTTTTTTTTATAGTGGAAACTTTTTCACGCCTAGATGCTCTTTTGCGTTAATGGGGCAGAATCTAGCCGTATTATCTGTGCATCTAGGCGTTCGTTTTCAAAACTGACAGTTATGTCTTTGATTGTTCCTTTATCCTTCTTCTTTCCTTTTCATCCCCTCTCCTCTCTTCATAGTATAGTGTTATTTTTTTTTTTAACATTTATTTTTGTTAATCTTTGTTTTTAATTTTTGTATAAAATTGTAAGATTCAATATGTCCATGTATTTATAATTTTCTCAAACTGAACGGTTTGGGTAGGTAGGAAGAAATTGCTTTAAGGCAATATGCCCGCCCTTATATGCATATATATTGTATATGTATATAAAGTGTCAAATAAATATCGGGACTATATTCGACTTCAAATTTAACTCATTTCTCTCTAATATTTTTAATAGGCTTTTAAGAAAAAAAGTGTCAACCGTCAACGTAACAATCGGCGGAACTGACCGAGAAGAATCGGAAGAGCACTTGAGACGACTCACGCGACGTAATTTCTGAATTTAAATGTATTTCAACAAAGAGGAAAAAAAAATTGAGAAGGGAATATGGAAGTCTAGGCATTTACAGGGCACATGACCTGTCATTGGCTTTGTTGGCATTGGTTCAGCCGGAAAACCCTTCTCAAAAATGTTTTGCCTCTGCTGAAATAAATTTAAATATGAACAACGTCCTAGGGAGGAAATCCAGCCAGTCTGCAAGCATTTGTAATTTCCGACATTGTTGTAATTTCCGAAATAAAAAACTTTCAAAAATCATAGCGCTGATAATACAGAGTTTAGTAAAGTTTTATTGATTTTCTCAGAAATGTTTGAGAAGCGCTTTGAATCCGGGAATGACACACGAGCTGATAGATACCTAATTATGGTTTAGGTCAAATCCTCCAAACAAATAGAGAAAAAACTGGAGATTAGAGTTTCGTGCGTGTCACCCTCCTCTTGCGGCCGGGTATCGTACATTACACGTAACATTATGCGACCCGTGTCTCGTGAGCAAACCGCAACTTTTACGTTTATTGGACTATTCTGCGGTTATTCTAATTTACATACGGGCTTAGATAAAAATGGCAATGTAAATAGTCATCTCGTAAGTGACGACTCACGGCACGGCACGGGGCGCGGGGTTTTTAACTAAAGACACCTGATTTTTTTAAATGTTTTTTTTTAAAATATAACTACTTTATTAAGATTCTTTATTGATTAAAAAAAAAACTCCGACGCCCTTCGAAAGATAAGTCCCCCAATAATGCGTGTATCACCGCTTATTTATAAAACATTAATTAAATCAAGTAATCAAAGTGAAAGGATATTAATACTCGTAGGCAGTAGGGGCGAATGGTCCAAATAAGCGATTATGCACAGCTTACCGTTATATATAACTTTAGAAAATAATGTTTTATAGTAACTATGTTTATGGAAAAATAAATAAAATAATTGTTATTTATTATAAATCACCACCACTTATATCTTCATACAAAAAAAACTTAGAAACAGAAATTGCCTTAAGGCAATATGCCCGCCCTTATATGTATATTTATTGTATATGTATATTAAGTGTCAAATAAATAAATAAACATTTTTTTTTACATACCTACATACATCACCTCTCCTCTCTCTCTTTATCGAATGGTGTACATTTTTAGCTTATATTTGTTCAAAATATTTGTAAAAAAATATAAGATCCTGTAAACATAGAGTATGTCTATGTACTTGTAATTTTCAAAAACAGAACCGTTTGGGTAGGTAGGAAGAAATTGCCTTCAGGCAATATGCCCGCCCTTTTATGTATATAAATTGTATAGGTAAAAAAGGGGTTAAAATACATAAAGAAACATGCCGAGGTAGATAGAGATAGTACAGAAGTTAAGTATACCGTCTCGGTATGTATCGATGACGACAGCCTTTATAATCGCGGCCCAGGTTCTCGACTTTCTGGACGTCAGAATATGGGAGTCTAGGCATTTACAGGGATTATGACCCGTCATTGGCAGGTTAAAGTGGCCACATAACACACTGCGCAACAAATTAAAATATGAACAACTCCTAGGGAGAAAATCCAGCCAGTCTGTAAGCATTTGGAAATACTCAGAACATTGTTGAATTAACTACCTGGTAAAAGAAGAAGTATAAAAAATGTAAAATTGTTTTCAGACGTTGCCTAGTAGGTGAATTGGTTCAGCCGGATGATTCTCATCCACATGATAAAGGTTTCAGTTCTTTTACTTCACAAAAGTCAACAGATGGAAGAGATGAGGAAATGCGGATGTTCAAACATAGGTAGAATGGTGAATGTTACACAGTGTGTAAAGTGGCCACTTAAACCAGCCAATGACAGGTCATAAGCCCTGTAAACGCCTAGACTCGCATATTCTGAACTCGAAAATGTTTTCCCTATCTGTTGCAACAAATTTAAATATGTACAACTCCCTAGGGAGAAAATCCAGAGAGTCTGCAAGCATTTGGACATACTTAAAACATTGTTAAAAACTGATTAACGTCATGAACCTTTAAAATTTAGGTAACGATTGACTATTGGTAAATTCGTGGCCGAAAAAGTTGTCTTTTTAACGAATCGTGGCCCACATTGATAGGGCCGGGCGGGGTGATTCATTGTCCGGCGATAATGCCGCGTGAGCGTGCGTCCGCTATCTCGCGCGGCACGACGGCCCGGGAAAACGGCGGCGGCGCACATTCCTGGCATAGTCGCTGGTCGCGCCTCCTGCCTCCAGTGTGCAGGTAGTGTGGCGGCGCCGACCACTGCGCCGTTATCGGCGACGTGTTATTTATGCCCGATTGATTACATTTGGTAAGAAAGATATTTCTTGAATCATCCTTAAAAACATAGACGGAAGGAAGCATTTTTTACTATTCACTTTGTTACACATACAAAAAAAAAAAAAAATTACCTAGTTATCGGCTCACTGAAAAACAACTGTAAAAAATATTGACAAACCTTGACAAATACCAGTATTCAACAATGTTGGAGTATGTCTCACCCGCGTTGTTTTCAGGCGTTGCCTAGTAGGTGATTTGGTTCAGCCGGATGAATCTCATCCACGTGATAAAGGTTTCAGCTCTTTACTTCACGAAAGTCTACAGATGAAAGAGTTGAGGAAATGTGGATGTTTAAACATGGGCAGAATGGTGAATGTTACAGTGTGTAAAGTGGCCACTTAAACCAGCCAATGACAGGTCATAAGCCCTGTAAATGCCTAGACTTTCATATTCTCTTCTCAAAAATGTTTTCCCTCTCTGTTGAAATAAATTTAAATACCAGTATGTTTTTTGTTGGTTGGAATATGTTACTTATATAAGCAATAATGATAATGAAAAAATATGTTTAAGGTGTTTTTTAACGAATTGTGTATTAAGTTGTGGTCATTATTTATGCCTATTTCGTAAAACAAACTTTAAAGCTCTATTTCTGGAAATTCTTGTTTTGGTCTGTTGGACATAAACGAACTGAAGCGCCAATATATAAAACATACGCATTCATTACATGCGGTACATATAAATGACGCAAGATGTACATTCAGCAACTATCCCAAACAATCAAATTCATGAAGAAATTTTCTGTATAAATGCAATGTGTAGTTAAAAATGTCTGCGTTAATACTGAGTTCATTACAATTTTTACAGGTACGTGTATACGAATTTGAGGTTTAATTAATTCTACAAGTTGGTCCCTAAAAACGAAAATTTAAACTGGCACAGCGTAGTGGACAACGAAAATGGATATTTCACAAAAGGTGCGGCGAATCAATCATATTATTAAAAATCTTGAAAAGAAAAATTAAATCACATGCGAGACGCCTTTTTTGTAATGATTATATATTTAATTAAATCAAAGATAATACATACTGTGCAAAAAATGGAAGAATAAATTAATAAAAGAGCAACAGTCATCGTATACGGCCTCTATTATTTAATAATTTAAGTACATAATAATATGTAAGTACTTTGATCGGGATGCATCTCGAACGGGGGGTGGTATTTGCTACACTGGCATATGGGGGAGAAGGGGAATGAAAAAATATGCATAGTGTAGAGGGTGCGATTTTAAAGCAAGTGGCTAAATTCAATATGATTTAGATTTATTGAAATTCAACGCACTGGAAGAGAAAACAAAAAACAGCCGGGTGGTTAAGTACATAATGAAAATAGGTCAAGTACACTATAAAATTTTATATCTCTACAAGAAACTTAAGACCAAATTATTTTTTTATACTGCATATATAAATTTTAAAATAAAATTGTTAAAAAACGTGACTTTACAAAAACGCGAAATGTTTGGCCTTGATAATTGAACGTTGTTATGTAGACAGCAGCTAGCCATAGCAAAGTGAAACTGAGATAATAACAGTGAATAATCAAATCCGTAGTGGCGGCCTCCGTAGTGTTGTGCTCAAAACGCTTGACTCACACACGGAAGGTTCCGGGTTCGATTCCCGGTGAGAACACAAAAAAAATCATGTGATTTTTCTCAAGTCTGAGTGTTCTGTGATGTAATTCACCACTGTAGTTGGGCCTCCTGGCCTGTTGTGGTGCAAAAAAAAAAGCAAAAGCAAAATCTACACAACAGTTAGAATGTTTTTGACTTTGACAGGTTATAAACAATTAATATATTCGTTTGTTTATATTTCAAACAAGTATCGTACTAATATTTGACCAGTTTTAGTAGTATTTTTAGATTTAGATTTTTCTAGAGCTGTGGGTGTTTTCCGCAACTTGAAAAATGCCGTTTTTAAAATAAAAACTATTTTCCGAATGTGATTATTCCAGTTTTTTGGAAGAAAGCGGTCTAGCTGTTTTCAGCAGAACATAGAATTGACCTTACTGCACCCGATAACACCAAAATCTATTTTTTTCAAAAGTGTAGACTGGCTGCTTTCCACATAACTACGTTCAATTGTGACGTCAAGATTCGTGACGATATTCTATTTAAATTTAAAAGGGCACAAAGTTTAAAACTTTACCGAATCGCGACGTATTAGGGGCGTGACCAATGCAATGGACCGTTTTCGAGAAAATTCAAAATTACAAACATTTTTTAGGCTACTAAAATATGTATGATAATAAAAGTTACATTAAGTATCGATGAACAGTAATTTACATATATTTAAAAAAAAATAATAAGAGTGTTTGTATTTGATTTTTCTTAATCCTCCCATTAATGTTGTTTCATTTTTTTTTGTTACGTATTGAGATTGCGTTTTTTAAATATATACATATATTTTTCTATCATTATTTTACAAAAAAAACATGTAGGCGCTACCGCGATATTTTTTGTGATTAAAAATAAGTAAAAGACCCTTTTATTATTAAAAGCATATACAGGGCGATTCTAAACACATTTGTATTATTTTAATCCACATTTCTCAAGTGCCCAGTGCACCTAAAGCAAACATTGCACATCTGAAATAGAGACGTACAGAGTCAGATTAAAAAAACATTAAAACAGGGGTGAAAGCACAGCCGTCTCTTTTGTTACTCACTGTCAGAGAGGGACGGGGGTAGATGGGACAAGTGTTTTTCTGTCACTCCCCGAATGCGAGTATAATCACATCATATCGGTACGAACAATTAACTACTGATACACCCTTATAATCTCATCTCAGCACTAAGGGATGAAATAGTTACAGCCCCTAACCCCGGCTTACATATTAATAATTTAGATGCATTTCCGCGTACCAAGAATAAATGTGTTCTCTATAAGTAATGAGTTAATGAACAAGTACCTAAGTAAAATAAATAAAAACAACTTTGTTTTCAGCCACTTATTTTTTATTTTTATACCGACCGGTTTCAAAGCTATACAAGCTTATTTATCAAGGTATACTTCACTAATAAATCATGTTCTTTTTTCAAGTCAACGCTCGTGTCGGTTTGTTTTTTGTTTTCCTCGTAAATAAATACAGTTTATTGGCGATAAATCGGCGTTAACTATAAAAAAAAAACAATATTTTTTTATTTATTCATATTTTTTGTCTTACAAACTATAATTAATAATAATAATGGTGCAACCTCACTGGGGTTACCCGTGCCGAGGATACTTAATAATATGCTTTTTTTTAAAAATATTTTTACATTCGAGAATAAACAGAGAAGACTAACTTAATCTACAGAAATAATTAACCAAATGTTCAGACAGTTTTAAACACTACATATTTATGTTTATAATTAATTTATGTATATCTATATTATTTATATTGCAAAACGCACAATGAAAGAACAAAAACCTAACATTAGCTATACACTTGTGGAGCAGTTATATATATTGCATTTGCAAAAAAGTTAGGAGTATCTAATACAAAAAAGTAAAAATTAAATAACAATTACTGTGGCGACTGCTTTTCTTGACATTTGGCTTGCCAACCGCCGGCTTAATGCAATAAATAGCATGATAAATAATAAATAAATAAATAAAAATAGCAGTTTTGGAATACTTTCCATATTTACACCGTGAAATTAAAATATGTGATGATGATGCACAGCAAGATTATACGTCGCGAAACGTAAATATTTTGACATTTAATATTATGTGTTTACGGATGTTCCATTGTGATCGCGAATACGACAAACAACCATGGTGAGAAATTGTTATCCCGTCGCTTATTAGCACGTCGATATTTATTTGTGATTGAGCTACTAAAAACATTGTTATTATATTAACGGAATCCATGGCTTTAGCCCACTGAGTTCCTCCAGGGTATGCTCGGTTACAGCAGTTTGAAGGCCAGAAGGAACGTGTATTTAACTACGCACTTCTTTCGATTGTTGCGCGATATCATTGACAACCCTGAAATTATGCGGAGCATTAGCTTTTACGTTCCGGATAGTTACCTTAGACAGCGTCAGCATAGACTGTTTCACATTCCAATATACAGGACTAACCTGCCAATGGTTATGCCTATTGGAAGGACTATCTCTATGTTGAACAATATTACTTTGGACATTGACATTTTTCACGTCTCTGAGGGAGTATTTCGTTACAAGATTCTCTTACTTTTTAAACATATTATTCTCTGGATATTATGTATACTTATGAGTTATTTTTATATATACCTAATTTCACCTAATTATTTTAATTATTTTTATACGTATGAATAAAGATATTCCATTTTGTAATGTACATATATATAAATAAATAAAATTGAAATGAAAAATTGTTGAATTTTAATATTTTATAACTAAATGTTTTATTGTACCACTTGCCCCAAGTTAAATCTACAGTAATAGTATAGAAAAAACCCATTAAACTGTCTTATTGTATTCAATATTTTGAATCTACAGCTTTTCAGACATTAATCAAAACAATTTCGACCTGCGTGCGCAATATGTGTAAAGCAATAATGCCAGATTTGCATAAGTCCCTCTTATTGTGTCATTAATGTCACGGGAAGTTGATTCAATAGTATTTAAACAGTGACCCAATGGTCTGTCTGAATTCAGTCGGCTGGAAGCGTATTGTGATTCAGAGATCTCGCTACATAAAGCGGCGATTTACTGTTAGCGCCTACTTCGGATATATGGGGATCATCTGTATTAGAAGTAGTAATTTAAAGGATGAAATGCTGATTAAAAAAATAGGTGCTTTAAGATAAACAATAAATTATTGCGTATTTTTCAAAAATTCCAAATTGCCTGTTTTATCTTACTTTTATAATTTTTATTTATTTAATTTTACAATACGCCCAAGGGGCATTTAAAAAAAATTACAGGTACAACAGTCAGTAATAATTTTAAAAATAAACAACACATTTAAAAAATAAATGTATACATGTAGAAACAATAAAAAGCATACAACAATGCAAAATAAAAAGTGAAACTTCGCATTCTAAAAAAAGATAAAAGATATGGATATAAGAAAAATGTTAGAATTAAAAGCAAATTGTAAATAACCTGTCAATAATTTAAACAAAATATATTTCCATACAAACTTTTTTTTTGCTTTTTTTTTACATTTTTCTAAATATTATTTGAAAACGTAAATTATATAAACTTTTTTTTTCGCTCCTTATATTTGAGTTAGTAGTAATTATTATTATACAACTATGTAGTGTTATCATATGTTTTAATGTAAAGGATCTTTAACGACAAGCCATATATTAATTGGCTCGGTGAGTCCTGTAAAAACTAATAATTTTTTTAATGTTTTAAAAAATAGTAAAAATGTATTATTGTATGTAAATAATAAATAAAAAATAATAATATAAATTAGTTTATAGTAAGTATATATAAGATAATAATATAATATATAGTGCACAAAAATATTTGATAAATTAATTTCAGAAAGAGATAAGATAATAATAATACGCATCAAAAACATTGAAAAAATTGCATGAAAAATAAAGTTTTATTACGATTTTAATAATAAGTTTTAAACGGTGGATTTAAGAACGTTTTAAAATGAATAATTGTTGTATTAAAAATGTCTATATCGCAAGTAAATTTATTGGCTAAGAAATGTAAACGCGGAATCGGAGAGTGTCGTGCATAGTTAGTGCCCATGTATGTAGTTGCAAACAACTCGGTACTTGTTTTAACAAAAACGAAACAATTTTTTTTATTTGACTATTTTTTTATGCAACTTGTTCTTTATATCATCAATCTGATTTTATTTGAGGAAAATTAAATTACCAACTAATAAAAAATCACCACGTGTTATTCGAAAAAAAAAAACTATATTTCAACAGAGACGAAATAAACTGATTATTTGATTTGAGATGAAGGCATTATTGTGGAATGGCTGGTAAAGTGATCTAATTATTTTAATTGAATTCGATTTTTGGTTAATAATTATAAATAGTAAGAAAAACAACATGACGCGGAAATATTTATTTATTTACCAATAAACACGGCACGTAGTGCCTTTTACTTTACAAAAAATACATATTGTGTAGAAATAAACACTTCAAATAATGTACAGTAGATAAACGATAAAAAAAAGAATATAAAGTTTGTATGTACGTATTATAACACAATGGTTTCATTCAATGTACACGCTAACATATTGTGTTAAAAATAAATCATTAGAAGGAATATAAAATTAAAAAGAACGAAAAATGTTTTTTTGGTTTGAAGATTTAAAAAAAAGGACCGGTAGCTAGTATAAAAAATTACAAAATGTAATTATACTAAGTTTAAGAGAAAAAATGTTTTTTTTAAAGTAAAAAGTTGAAGTTTGTCCAAATGTTTGTAGTGCAATTTAATCTTAGGGCGACATATTTTATTTATTTAATAAATACAACAACAACAAACCATCACGCCGTTTCCCCGTAGAGGTAGGCAGAGAGGATAGAACGCCATAACACTCTATCTTGGCATACAGACCTCGCTTCCTCTACATTCATACATCTTCTTATGCACGCACGCCGATTATTCCTACTTTTGACATGTCCATCTTCAAGTATTTGATGAACTTGATCGTGCCATGTCTTTCTCGGTCTTCCTCGTTTCCTGCATCCATCAACATTTGCATCGTAGATCCTTTTAGTCATTCTTTCGCTGTCCATTCGCTCTACATGTCCAAACCAACGCAGCACCCCTTTCTTGATTCTGTCAATAATGCATGTCTCAGCCTTACACACTTCACGGATCTCGACATTTGTGCACCTATCATACATCGTTTTACCACACATTCGCCTGAGGGATCGCATTTCGAACGCATTCAACCTACTTTCATCATTATTTTTCCAATTCCATACTTCGCTCCCATACATTAGAGTTGGAATTTAATAAATACAATATATTATTTTTAAGGATATTACTATAAAGAAGTGCCAGCGTCGGGGACACCTGACAGGGTGCAAGAAAAATAACGATTTGATCTAGTGACCGTAATTTCAACAGAAACGAAAGAAATTATTAAAATTATTTGATAGATATCTTAACTGAGATACATGAATTTCTCAAAGAAATGTGGAACTCGGGACCTGCCATTGGACAGTTTAAGAGATAAAATATTTTTTTTCAACTCGGTTGAGATATTAATGAAATGAATATTTTCTTTTGCCCCTGTTGAAATATTCGTCTCATTGAGTGAAATCCTCAAGAGGGTTGTCTACAAACATTTGGTCATATTCAAAATATTGCCACGCGATACTGTTTTTCTTAGCAAATAAAATTATTAACCAAAAGTCGAATCCACTTTAAAAAATAAGTTCAAAAGAGCAGCACCACCCCAGTCTATCGTCGAGCGTGTCCAAACTTATTAAAACATCCAGAACTTAACCATGTTAATTCCAAATGTAGTTAGTTTAGCGACATCTGCGCATCGCCCCCCACTACTCCTGCTACGGAGTTAGGAAGGGGGTGGTTCATGATTATTGAATTATATGTATAGAAATCACGAGGGGGCTCGACTCTCCTACCCCTAACGATACGGGAGCGCGATTGTCACCGTAAAATAATAATGGACTCGGGTTGATTCCTGTGCACAGTGCAGGGAAGAAAAGGGAAGGTATGTAAGAGCTGTAAAATTTGGGGTCAGCGCGTTTGCCTACCACGCAAGAGGTCTCAGGTTCAATTCCCGACATGGTTGACATGAAATATTTATTTGAATAGGTGTTTTCACACAAGAATATTTCATAGTCGCTGTAGCTCAATCACAAATAAGTATCGACGTGATAACAATTTCTCACCATGGTTGCGTTATCGTATTCGCGATCACAATGGAACATCCGTAAACACCTAATATTAAATGTCAAAATATTTACGTTTCGCGAAGTATAATCCTGCTGCGCAATCACATATTTGAATTTCACAGGTGTAAATATGGAAAATATTTAAAAACTGCTATTTATATTTATTCATTTATTATTTAGCATGTCATTCACTGCATTTAGCCGGCGGTTGGCAAGCTTAATGTCAAGAAAAGCAGTCGCCATAGTAATAATAATTTAATTTTCACTTTTTGTATAAGATACTCTTTACTATTTTGCAAATGCTATATATTGTATTATTTTTTTATAGTAAACGTCGATTTTTCGCCAGTGAACTGTATTTATTTACAAGGAAAACAAAAAACAAACCGACACGAGCGTTGACTTAGAGATTACACACGCGTTGACTTATGACTGCGATAACTTTTTTTTTGCATATCTTTAACTTTTTACAATATTTGAGTTTGTCCACAACACAGACATACGAGTATATCACCACAAATATAGTATAGGATCAGAAATATAATATTAATTTATGAAAATAAATATATGGCACATCAATATGGCAAACAGCAAACTCGGTTTAAATTTAATAAAAAATGAAAGAGAAAACAGATGGTCATAATTCGGAAAAGAAGTTCGCCGTTCAAATCCTTCCCACTAAGTAATATCTAGTATTTAACTCGTCTCTTGAAAATAGTTTTTGCCCTTGAGAGCTTAATATGGTCTTCCAAAATATTTTTCGCTCTCGGTGCGAAAAACGAGAGTTGTCTCGAATTGAGCAAAAGTCATACGTAATATTTTTTATATTTCTTCTACGTAGTTAGGGGAAGGCGAGGCTAGTTGTAACGAGGGCAAGTTGTTTACATTCTAAATAACTCCCCCGCCACTAGGTTCTGTGTCGTAAGTGTTGCACAGCATGTCAAGGTATTGTGTCCGCAGTGCTTGACGGAACTTCACTGTTGCCGGTCGCGCGTAATTCAAATAAAACCGATTAGTTAAGTTGCTTCAAAGTAAATTGGTAAACTCTACATGTCTCTGCTTACATTCAGATAATATATCGAAATAATAACACTTACCGTGTTAACGCTACAACAATTTGTTTTTTATTTTGGGTCAGAGAGGCTAGTTGATACAACAATGGGGAGGCAAGTTGTTACTGTTACAACTAGCTCTACAACGTTTCCCTTTTACTTCAAATGGCATATTTATTTAAAATTATTAAACCATTAATTATTATTGCTCTAGATTTTATATAACAATCGTACAGACATATAAAAAAAACAAACAATAGAGGTGAAATTTCCGAGAGACCTACAAAAGAGCAGCTAAAGAAGTAACAGAAAAAAAATACCTATTCGAGAGCTGCCGAAGCATACAAAGTAAATTTTAAGCCATTACATCGTTACATAAAACGTGAAGAGAATAGTCCAACCACATCTAACTTAGTGGGTTACAACAAACCTCGGAAAATATTTTCTGTGATCAGGAAAAGAAGCTTACAGCATACATAAGCTTATGCTATTATATCATTACATTTTATTTTATATATTATTCATACATGTTTGATTTTTGTTTTAGTTCGTAACAACATGCCCCCACCTTGTAACAACTTGCCCCTGTGTGGGGCACATTGTTACAGTTTTAATTTATTTTTTGAAATGCTATATTTATTTTTGTGGGCTTTGTATGAACACATGTAAATTGTTTTATTATATCCTAATATATGTACATTAAGATATAATCAATATAATATGTCTTCAGAATAAACAAATGTCATTTTTCAACTTTTGATTTTTTGTAACAACTAGCCCCCCCTTCCCCTAAATTATTCAACATGGAATGACACAAAGTTAGTGCTTCAAATATAAATTTTGTAGCATTATGTGTACCTAACGTGCCCCCTATTCCGCCGCAAATTTGACAGTGATCCTTAAAACAAAATCCGACAAGTGTTATTGAACGCTCGTTACTATCATATCTACGGCCCGGCAGCCATTGTGAACTGACACAGGGGAGTACAGTGTCTCTTGCCTTTAACACAATATAACATGACCCATCTTGATGGAGGGTATAATGATACGCGACAATGATACGGATCGAGACATCAGTACGGGACAAGAGATACATATGCCACAAACGGCATAGACCCACTGTCACCCGGGACAGAAATTAGGGGATGAAATTTATTGCAGCCCTTCATTTTAATTTGTTGAATAATAACGCCAGGGACGCGAAAATTACGAATCTGCCGTATTCGCAAAACATTGTTTATGAAGACGCCTCAAAATTTGATTCTATTTGACTTCATCGGTACAAAATCGTTTTTTTAACGGTAATTCTTAGCGGCGTGAAACTCAGAATCAACATATAAAATACCATTTCTAGATCAAATGTAATGTTTTTAAGCTATTTTTTTTTCTTCTTCGGTGTAAAATATAAATATCTTTTTAACGGTAGGTCGTAGCGATGTAAAATTTAGATGACACACTTAAAATGCCATTTCTAGATCAAACTTACTATTTTACATACAAAAATTTTCTCAGCGTTCCTGGGTATAAAATCAAACTTTTAACGGTATGTCATAGCGACGTTAATTAGAATCAAATTTAAAATGCCATTTAAACCAAACATTTCTCGTACTTCTTCGGAATTTTTTAAATGTATTTTACTATGAAATCCAACTTTTTAACGGTAATTCGTAGCAACGTGTTATTTGGAATTCACAATACGATTTCTAAATCAACGCTACTCCCCCAAAGTAAGTCGTACATACAGACACGGAATTTAGAAACGTTATTTAGAATGCTAATTTTAGCTCAAAATACTAATTTTAAACTACGTTTCTTGGTAATTGTGACTTTCTCCCAAACGCGCAGCGGTAAATAGTAGCAACCCGTAATTTAAAATTCCATTTCTATGTCAACTGTGCTATTTTCAACTTGAACAATACCCGGCGCTACCGGTGATCGTGACCTTCTTTGCAAATTTTATACACATAATTTAATGTACAAAATCTCCCAAATTTCAGTGAAATGAATAGTCTTGTATATTTCATCAGACCACAATAGGTTTCTGTGAATTCCCACCCCAGTTAGTATACCAACTCGTATTTACGAAGCGATGCGCAATGTTTAAGCTTTTGATCATCTAATGCGTATTAAAGTACCTACCGTTAGATTATCAGGGGGTTGAAACTTGTAACAATCACCTCGGGCCATTCTGTTCCACTAGCCGACTAGCCAAACAAATGAGCAGGTATTTTATTTTTGCTCATTTATTGTATTTATATTTTAAATAAATTTAATGGATTAATACCATACCTACTGCAAAGACGAGATCACTTCAAAAAATGTGTTGACGACTAGATTTTTCGTGGAGGGAAAGATTTGAATAGAAAAATTGTCGATGTCATCATTAACATAATTTTATTCTAAATACGTAAATACGTTTTCATATATTTTTAAATTTGCATTTATGTACGATTATCAAATGGCAAAAAGGCGTTTTTTTTGTTCCAATACGCATGTGAAAAAATATATGAAATAAAAACTAAATGAGATAGATACTAAAATATAACTTATTATCATCATCATTTCTTTTCCGCATCTAATGGCGCATAGGGCACTGCATTGGTACACCATTCTCAGCGTATCTTGATTATTTTTGTTACATGAAGGTAATATGATCAGTCTCACACTTCAGATACAAGTCCAGGGATTATTTATTTATTTAATTTTACAATACGCCCAAGGGACGTTTACAAAATATACAGGTAAGTACAAAGCATAGTAAGTAATAATTTAAAAAATAAACAACGCTTTTTTGTATACATGTAGAAACCATAAAAAGCATACTGCAATGCAAAATGAAAAGTGAAACTTTACATAGAAAAAAGAAAAAAATATGGATTTAAGAAAAGTGATTATGAAATATTTTTAGTGTGAAAACACCCTTTTAAATAAATATTTCAAATCGACCATGTCGGGAATCGAACCTGAGAACTCTTGCGTGGTGGGTAAACGCTGAATAAAAATATTGATATGAAAATATAACTAATAAAAATTAATTAATATCAATACTAGTCTTCATTTTAGAACGGTATAATTGACCACCCCGGAACTTAACTGGTCTGTGTAATATTTTTGACGAAATAGAGTTATGAGCGTTTTTTAACTTAACCATTCCCTTTTCGCACCTAATGGTGCATAGGGCACTGCATTGGTACACCAATCTCAGCGTATCTTGATATATTTTTTTGTTACAAGAAGGCAAGATGATCAGTCTTACGCTTCAGGTACCAGTCCAGAGACTATTTTTATTAAGCTTTTTTATTGTTTTTTTGCACTACAACAGGCCAAGGGGCCTAATTACAGTGGTGAATAACAACACAGAACAAGGACATCCGGGCTTGAGTAAAATCAAAATGAATTTTTGTGTTCTTACCGGGATTCAAACCCGGAACCGTCAGTGCTAAAGTCAAGTGACTACGCCACAGAGGCCGCCAAGTTTTTCTACTTAAACAATTAGATCTATCCCGAGCTAAAGTGTTTATACGTTATTTTTGCACCC
>NW_028280519.1:0-19060 GCF_059751315.1 Micrasema longulum | reverse complement strand
CTCCCGTTTTGTTTTACCTAATAAGAGAAACTTAAATTAATTTTTTGAGATTTTTTGAGAAAAATTTAAAGGTCGCTACCGAAGATTAAAAAATCTAAAATTTTCCCAAAAAGTGATTATTTAAAAAAAATTGTATTTATTATATTTTTTATTTTTTTTTACATAATAAAAGCTAAAATAAGGTTATAAGGTCCATATATGTTACTTAAAGCTAATTTTGTATCATATATGTGTTACAATTTACTTTCGGGATGTGAATAAACAAGAGGAAAATTAGACAAAAAACACAGATTTTTATAAAATGTCTTTAACTGTCACAATTTAAAAAAAAACTTATTACAGAATTAATATAAGCTTATATTAGTTGTTTAGAGTCCTTAAAAAGATTTTGATGCACAATTAACACGTAAAAAACTCATTATGCAGACAGCAAAGTTGCTTTTTTGTAGTTCGGGAACTTTTGTCTGAAGGACTTCACAAGAAGCAAAATATACTGCTTCTGGTCTTCATCTAGGGTCAGTATTTTGTTGTACTCTTGGATTAAGGACACCCCTCTCTCTGCTGTATCATTGACTACCTTAAATTTGGATACTATCTCCTTACTTTGAATATATTCCTTGTCTTTGATCCAGTCTTCAACTTTTTTCTTGAGGAAATCGGAGCTTAATCCTGTAATAGAAAAGAATCGTTTGGTGTTACTAGTGACAAAATCTTCTAGATTTTTATTACCAATGTTATCAATGTCTACATTAATTCTTTTCGGGCAAAAATCAGCTCCTTCTTTCTTTAGAGCTTCCACCATTTTCTTCTTAGTTTCATTTCTCACTTTGTCGTCAAAAAATGATAAGGCGATAAGTTCCTCTGAGACATACCATAAATGGCCACATACTTTATTTATTGCTTTTCTAGCTATGACAGGGTTTACATACTCATACTTCTTTAAATCTTTGAGGAGTTCTAAGTCGTTTCTTGGGGCTGAACAAGCGGATAGAGCTTGGAACCAATACTTTATATTTAAGACTGTAAAAATACAGATTTCTCGCAAACCTTTTTCCTCTTGTTTTGTTAGTCTGAATTGTTCTCGAAACAAGAACATTTTCAGAGAGTAGATAGACTTTGCCATCCAACGTGCTCGGTGCAGACCTGCAGGATTTTTGAATGACACGCCATTTTTTAGTTCTCTTCCCAAAAATACAATGCTTAGTTGCAAGAGTTCCTTGTAATCATCTCTGGGCTGATATTCTGTCAATTGTTTCTTAGCAAAATTGATTATTTCATCTTTCACATCTTGGAGCTTTTCAATAGATTCTTCGTCAGTTTCTAACGTCGCATACTCTTTTTTATTAATTAATTGCCAGTTTTTCTGAAATCTTTTGAATAATGAATTATCTGGTCCAGACGAAGGCCCAATTTTGTTTTGAACAACTGATTCCAGCATAATTTCCATAATGTGATGCCTACATGCTAGCCAGAACATTTCCTTATCCATTTTCTGCTCAAGTAGAATACAAGCCCCTTTTCGAGACCCGGTATTAGATGCGGTTGTGTCAAAACTCATACTCATTACTTTATTGAGTAAACCCCATGAAAGGAGGGATTCATAAACTGCTGATGCAATTTTTTCACCTTCAGCAGACTCAAGTTTCGGAATGCAGAGAAGCTGATCCACCCCTTTACCAGAAACTAAAACTGGAAGTCGGTCAACAACTTCATGGCCTGTGAAATGTGAAAGTGTTTAGTGGATAATAATTTTTTGTAATATAAAAAATTACCACAGAAAATTAAATTGAATTTTATCATTTTTTATTAAATTTAAAGCCTGGTAGCGACCCCTAAAACTTAATGAAATCCAACAAAATTTTAGTTAACTCCATTTTACATATGAGAGATCAAAATGGGAGGTTGAACCGTTGAATTTTTTAACTTTCATTTTTAAGCATCACCCTAATGCCCCCATTAAAAATAAAAACACATAAAAATATTTCAGGTTTAAAAGAGAGACGTATGCTGAGGATCTGGCTTCTAGAAGTGTTTTTTTGTGTTTTATTCCATTATTTAATTTGACTAATTATTGTTATTGATTTTATATCTATTTCGATGTATACACGGTTTTTCGTGGCCAGATTGCGAAACTTCAGAAGAACATTTCTCATGGTAAGCTTGAAAAAATTCCGAATACATTTTTTCTGAAAAGTCATTTAAAAAAGAAAACAAAATTGTTATATCAAAATGTAGTAAATCTTTAATTTCTCGGAAAAGTAGTCCCTTCACAAACCCCTACTCCTCTCCTACCCAGCCGCTTCCTTCGTTGGTCAAAAAAAAAAACTATTGCAATTTTTTTGTCGGAGAGTAATAGGGGTTGCGGGAAGGGATGCTTGTCTGAAAAATTAAATATTTACTACATATTGAGATCTTAATTTTATTTTTTTTAAATGAACTTGTTTTTTTAAAGATTTTTTAAGGATTTTTTTAAAGCTTACCATGAGAAATGTTCTTTTGAATTTTCGCGGTCTGGCCCTGAAAAACCGTGTATAAATATATATTTTTATAGTTAAAAGAGTCATTCAGTTCAGTAGAACTTGATAAATTCTCTTATTTTTTGTGTATGAATAAATATAAGAAAAAACAATTCAAAAATACATTATCTTCTTCTGTTTGCTCACACAAACACGCTGTTTGTTTATTTCTCCACGTTCGGTGAGTTGAAACGTCATTATTTGCATTTTCTACCGTCAGACGTCATTCCAGGAGTTGATAGTTCACCGTACATATGATGAATCAAATTAAACATGTGCATAACTAATGTTATCCGCATGTAATCATTAATCAAGTCATGAAGGCCAGAAACTAAGAAGACTGCACATCAAATGAACGTAGTTATGCAGAATGCAGCCAGTCCACAATTTTGAAAAAATGAGATATTGATGTTATCGGATGCAGTAAGGTCGATTCTATGTCCTGCTAAAAACAGCAAGACCGCTTTCGTACAAAAATTTGTTTTAATCACCTTCTGAAAATGGTGTCCATCACAAAAACGGCATTTCTCAATTTGCAGAAAACACCCAAAGCACTAGAAAAATCTCAACGAATTTTAAAAATTATTAAAACTGGTCAAATACATAATTAAATTCTTGTTTTTTATAAAAATAAACGAATATATTCATTGCTTATCATTTGTTCAAGTCAAAAACATTCTCACTGTTGTGTGGATTTGTATATTCATTCGTTTTACAAAAGTGCTATTATCTCAGTTTCACTTTTCTATGGCGGGCTGCTTTCTGCATAATTACGTTCAAATGAATTAACCTGATTACTAAAATTTGTTGCAACAGAGAGGGAAAACATTTTTGAGAAAGGAGTATAGAAGTCTAAGCATTTACAGGGCTTATGACCTGTCATTGGCTGGTTTAAGTGGCCATTTTACACACTGTGTAATATTCACCATTCTGTCTATGTTTAAACAACCACATTTCCTCAACTCTTCCATCTGTTGACTTTTTTGAAGTAAAGGAGCTGAAACCTTTATCATGCAGGTGAGATTCATCCGGCTGAACCAATTCACCTATTAGGCAACGCCTGAAACCATTTTCCAATTTTGTATACTTTTTTTTATCCGGTAGTTAATTCGACAATGTTTGAGTATGTCTAAATGCTTGGAGACTGGCTGGATTTCCTCCCTAGGGAGTTGTTCATATTTAAATTAGTTGCAACAGAGAAGGAAAACATTTTTGAGAAGGGAATATGGGAGTCTAGGCCTAGTAGGTGATTTGGTGGCCACTTAAACCAGCCAATGACAGGTCATAAGCCCTGTAAATGCCTAGACTCTCATATATTAATCTCAAATATGTTTTGCCTTTCTGTTGCGACAAATTTTAATATGAACAACTCCCTAGGGAGGAAATCCAGCCAGTCTGCAAGCGTTTGGACATACTCAAACATTGTTGAATCAACCTAATTACGTCATGTTTAATCGATTGATGCCACAAAGGCCGAATAATTGAGGCCCGGAGAGCCCAATTTTATAGCGTGTTACGAGTAAAATTGAGTTGAGTCTTTCGATGACCTTAGATGTGCAGTAAAGCTAGGGTTTCCTAGGACAGCGGTGCCCGTATTTTAACGGCCGTAGTGAACGGTGATGCGGTAGATAGCCGTCGTAACGGTGACTAGAGTGTGGTTTCCTAGGAAAACGGTGTTATCGACACCATTTAACACCGTTTCCCTAGAAAACCACTGTCAAGTCGATGTTACGACGGATGCGGGCACCGCTGTCCTAGGAAACCCTAGCTTAAGTCAAATTTGGTTAAACGGTGAGACACTCAGAGGCTATTATTTGTGTGGTTTTATATGCTTTTATTACTTTTTAAAGGCAAAAATTTAGGTTTTTCTAAATTTATTATCTTAATATAATTTTAACAAATTTTAAATTTATTTCACGGTTGAAACCCAAAAAACGTCATTTTGAGAAATCGCAATTTGAAAAATTGGGAAGGGAAAGCCAAGAAAAAATCAGATTTTTGTGTTTTAGAGGTTTTATGTATACAACATAATTTATTCATGTCTTTTTAATAAATTATATTCATAATTTTTTCCTTCTGATACATTTAAAATTTCTGGAAGGTTTTTAATGGGCTCTCTGTAGAGGGAAAACGTTTTTGAGAAGGGAACATGGAATTCTAGGCATTTCAGGGCTTATGACCTGTTATTGGTTGGTTTAAGTGGCCACTTTACACACTGTGTAACATGTACAGTGGCCACTTAAACAAGCCAATGACAGGTCATAAGCCCTGTAGATGCCTAGACTTCTATATTACCTTATCTTAAATGTACTTCATCTCTGTTGTAATATGTTAATGTTAACAGCTCCCCAGGGAATTGAATCCAGTAATTGTCTACACAAATTTGGACAAACTCAAAATATTGTTGATAGATCCACCTGGTCCATAAAGAAGCATAGAAATTGAAAAAATAAAATTTTAAGGCGTTGCCTTGTATGTAGATGAAATAATTCAATTAGATGAATCTCACACGCATAAATAAAGGTTTCAGCAGATGAAAAACATCAACAGATGAAAAAATTGAAAGAATATAGATGTTCAAATATGGGCAGAATAGTGAATGTTACACAGTGTGTAAAGTAGCCACTTAAACCAGCCAATGCCAGGTCATAAGACTTGTAGATGCCTAGACCTTTATATTACCTTCTCTTAAATGTTCTTCATCTCTGTTGTAATATGTTAATTAACAGCTCCCCACGGAGTTGAATCCAGCCCTTGTCTACAAAAATTTGGACAAACTCAAAATATTGTCGATGTTTTAAGTGTTTGTTCAAGTGATATTTTATATAAACCATATAATGTCACGTTTTCATACTTTTCACACGGAATTTATATTCCTTGTACGACTTGTACTCATGTTAATTACAGCAAAAAATGTTTACTTTACCTGTACCAGAAGATTTTGTTTTAAAAAGTTCAGATGTAAACAGCAAATAATTGCTGATCTAAGTTACCAAAGGTCACTGTTATAATATTTGACCTCGGAAAATAATCTTTGAATTTAATTTTAGAACGCACATTGTTCCACTATGCACAAATATGTATGTTTTTATAGAAGAAATGCGGAAGCATGAGCATAACATCGCATTTTTGAAGCTTTAGTTCTCAAATTGTACGATTAATGATTTATGTACTTGCTTTTGATAATATATCAAATAGAATAAAGCAAATGGCGTAGATAATTAAAAATAGCTTATAGAATGTGTCCCGGACTCAAGTGGCCGGCTGTTTTCATATAAAAAAAATATTTAAAAATAATAACAAAAAACTTCGAAAGGGGGGTCTTTCTCTTATAAACAAAAGATTATTAATAAATGTTTAAAGTTATATTTAGTAAAGCGAGTCGCCGCTAACGCTTGAAAGACTCACTGCACCGACCATAGGTACCAAAGTGTAGTTCCGAGCACAACACAGGACCATATTTGTGGTCGTATTTCTTTGAATCTAAAAAGAAAGATAAACATATCGTTTTGGTGTATTTTAGTGTATTCACTAGAATGATTATCAATAATAATAACATGTACTTGAAGTGACGTTTTCCAGACACTTTGAGTACCGACCGAATACACATAGAATTTACCCTGTGCCCGGCCCATTTTTGTGAAATTTCATGCTTTGTGAAGGGTTTCTTAAAAGCGTCATAATTATGAAAACACTGGGTTTAATCAATTCAAACTTCTCGTATTTATTTGAAACAATTAAATAAGTCATTTTTGTATGATAGTTTTGCAAACATTGGACTTTATGGAGAGCTACATTGCGCATTGCAATGTTCGCACATATACAGGGCCTCACTAGTTTTTTTGTGCTTAGTATCCCGGAGCCATGTAAACACGTGATTATAATAACCATGCGTTGTGTCCCGGTCCCGTGTTTTCACGTGGTTAACCAGCAGCGAAAAAGTACTAATAAAAATCACTAGATGTCAATAAAATGCACTTTTTTAGACAGCTGGTAAACCAAGTGAAAACACGGGACCGGGACACGGTATGGTTATATAATCACGTGCTTACACGGCTCCGGGATACAAAGTGTTAACGTTTTTTTTGAACAACGTAAAATGTTTACATCCATAATTTTGTTTCCAAAAATCTGTTATTTTTGTATTTAATAGTTAAAATAATCCAATGGCAATTAAATGAGACGGTTTTATTACCGCGATTAACTAAAATCTAAGGGTTTCTCACAATAATGTAAAATTTATTCTAATTTAATCTAATTTTTATTTTATTTATAACGTTATAAGTCGGCCTCGTGGTGTAATGGTCAGCATGTTTACCTACCATGCAAAAAGTTTAGATTTAATTCCCGATATATTTGTTATGAAATATTTATTTAAAAGGGTGTTTTTACGTTAGAATATTTCAGAGTCCCTGGACTGGTGTCTAAAGCGTAAGACTGGTCATCTTACCTTCAAGTAACAAAAATGATGCACCTTTAGGTGCGGAAAGGGAATGATGATGCTGATGAATAACGTTTTTTTATCGATATTTTTTTTATATTTATTTTCATATGACAACGGCCGGTCACTCGAGCCCGGGACACATTGTATATGATTTTCTACTGCGATTTCTTAAAAATGCATTTAGTTTTAATTTTAAAAAGTTCTACTTCTTCAGCCTGTAGCATTCCACTTTTGATCGTGGACCTCCTCCATCCTCCTTCACGCCAAACGGTTTCGGGCTCATTTAATCCACATTCGTATTCCCGCTGTCTCTCAATGTCGTCTCTTCAGCGGATCTGGAGTCGTCGGTAGTGGTCCGAGGGTGCCAGAACAGGAGGCGTTTCATGCGTCTATCGTCTAGCTGCGAGCAACATGACCAGCCCAACGCCCATGTCCAGTACTCCTGTTTTGGTTCTGACGTTCTCATTTCTCCCTTAGACTAATCACCAAAATAGCTTGCTCCGTAGTTTTCTGCGTGATTCTCAGTTTATACGCACTTTTGTTGGATAGTGTGATAGTCTCGAACCCATACGCAAGTACTGGCAAAACCCAGAAATTAAATTATTTTTTTACGGGGTTTGGGCGTTTTTTAATATATGACCTAGCTTTCCGAAAGCTGCCCATACCGAGCCAAGCTTTTAGTTTATCTCTGCTGTTTGATTTTCCTTGCCAAGCACAGTTTTACGGTAGAGATAGAAAAATTCGTTGACTGCCTCTATGGGTATATCATCTATTCATATCCTTACAGGACGAGGTGCTGAAGGCTATTATACAGCTCTTTCAGCATGAGAAATAGTAGTTAAGCATCACCACTTATCAAAAAAAAAGAAAAAAACAAAAAAAAAAATTCAGATACAGTGCATGTGTAATTTGTACATATATTTATTTATATTTTTTATATGTATGAATTTATTTGATATGTAATATATTTTCTTTACTAACTTTGTATACTATGTGGAAATCTGTTATTAGTTCTGAGTTTATATACTATATCTGTTTGTTTACTAAAAATATGTATGTAGAACTGTTGATTTCCCAAATAAAATAAAATAAAATATGACAGGTGCCACCGTTTTGTAGCAACAATTCACGGACAGTGTATACTTGTAATGCCGTATTAAACAGACTTCATGAAATCGGCAATAGTTATTCCCACGTATCTGATATATTTAGTGTAGGGTATTGTTCCTATAGAACAAACCCTTTAACCTTTTTAAGATGGTGAATGGTAATTATATTTATTTATTCATGCATTTCATAATATATACAGTTTTTTGTTCACTTTGCCCAGCTGTATGAAACAGTACTTATGATTTTCTTGTTGTATTACTGAAGAATGTTTTATTTTTTAATTTTGTTTTTTACATTTATTCTACAATTGTTTAAACTTTCTACTGAATATGCTGAATAATTTTTAGTTTAATTTTTTTAATATAAATCTTGTATAATTTTTAGGTTAAATTTTTCTATAAATCTTGGGTATAAGGATATTCATGTTTTTGAAAACATATATAAATATATTTATATGTTAGTATTATAAATTTTTGTAAAAGGCAGATTTGCAAATTTGATGTTGATTAAATAAAATAAATAAAAATAAAATATATTAAAACCTTTTTTTGAAAAAGGAATATGGAAGCCCGGGAATTTTAAGAGCTTCTGAACTGTGATTGGCTGGCTTAACTGATCACTTAACCAACTGTTATTTTAAAAATGCAGTTAGTAAGGATATAACGTTTCCTTTCATTAAACGTCAGAGCAAAGAACTCTATTTCCTATTCCGCGCTGACATGCGAAAAATAAAAAAAAACATTTTTAATTGTTGTTTTAGAAACGTAATATAAATATAAGACCCCATATTCAATTGGTTTCAAAGTCACGTGGAATTTGAAAACCCGTTTTATAAAAATAAATAGCAAGTATGCAAAACTGGGCAATTTTTTATATTTAGGCTCCGCAAAAACGGCTAAATCCATAATGGAATAACATTGCAAGTTATTTTGATAGACTCAATATTTTGAACAGGTTTTCATTTGGTTTAAAACTTTCTATCAAACTTTCTATCAATGTTCCTTCCAAAGTTTTAAGAAATAACCCTCTTCTTCTTCACATACCTCTTGTTTCATCTAATTATAGGCAAAATTCATATTTATGGCGAACTTTTAATAATTTTAATCTACTAAATAAATCATTTAACATAGATTTATTTGAAAATAATCTTAATAACGTGCGGCGTTTGCTTTCAAAATAACTCGTAGTATTTTTTTTCTTTTCTTTTAAATTTACATTTAATTACTATTCATTTTATGTTCGAGAATCTTTTTTCACTTACTGTGATGCTACTTGTGAAAACCTGTAATTGGCTTATTTATTATTTGTTTTGTTATATAAATATGATATAATATAGCTGTTGGTTATCCAAATAAATAAAATAAAAATAAATAAAATTAATTTTGCAGTAAATTTGGAGAATATTTTATTTTGCAGAATAGAATATTTTATTAATATTTTATAGGTGCTAACCTATGAAATTGCCGGTTTAAAAATAAAAAATATTTGATATATTTTTCTGTTCGAGATTTCAGATTTTCGAATGAGCTATTTCTTTATAAAAAAAATGCACCTTTTTTAATTCCCTTTAAGAAACGCCTAAAACATGATAATAATATCAAAACAACCCTAATTTCCCGACATTTTTTCATTCCTTTTCTTTTCTGGACCCCTCTTTTGGTTTCCTTCTAAACTCATCACCCGATCCCACATTCCTCATCAAATATCAGCAACCAAAAAAACGACATTTTGAGAAATCGCAATTTGAAAATTTGAGAAGGAAGAGCCAATGAAAAATCGTTTTTTTGTGTTTTAGAGGTTTTATGTATACAGCATAACATATTACAACTGAGATGAAGAACATTTAAGAGAAGGTAATATATAAGTCCAGGCATCTACAGGGCTTATGACCTGTTAATGGCTGGCTTAAGTGGCCACTTTACACACTGTGTAACATTCACCATTTTGCCTATATTTGAACATCTATATTCCTTCAATTCTTTCATCTGTTGATGTTTGTGAAGTTAAAGAGCTGAAACCTTCATTTATGCTGGTGAGACTTCTATATTACCTTCTCTTAAATGTTCTTCATCTCTATTGTAATATGTTAATATAAACAGCTCCCTAGGGAGTTGAATCCGGTCCTTGTGTACAAAAATTTGGACAAACTTAAAATATTGTTGATAAATTACCTGGTCCATGAAGAAGTAAAGAAATTGAAAAAATAATATTTTCAGGTGTTGCCTAGTATGTACGTGAAATAATTCAATTTGATGAATATCAACTCCCTGGGGAGCTGTTTATATTAAAATATTACAACAGAGATGAGGAACATTTAAGAAAAGGTAATATAGAAGTCCAGGCATCCACAGGGCTTATGACCTGTCAATGGCTGGCTTAAGTGGCCACTTTACACACTGTGTAACATTCACCATTTTGCCTATATTTGAACATCTATATTCCTTCAATTCTTTCATCTGTTGATGTTTGTGAAGTTAAAGAGCTAAAACCTTCATTTGTGCGGGTGAGACTTCTATATTACCTTCTCTTAAATGTTCTTCATCTCTGTTGTAATATGTTAATATAAACAGCTCCCCAGGGAGATGAATCCGGTCCTTGTCTACAAAAATTTGGACAAACTCAAAATATTGTTGTATATAGCCTAATTCATTCATGTCTTTTTAATAAATTATATTCATTACTTTTTCCTTCTGATACATTTAAAATTTCTGGAAGGTTTTTAATGGGCTAGTGGCTGAAACGTGATTAAGTGACCTTTCTTTGTTTATAATTTGGACAATGCGAGCCATAAGAGAAGTGAAAGGAGAAATATTATGAATAATTACTATAGTGTTGTGGTTAAATACTAACATTTATTTGCATAAATACTTTAAAACACGCTTTTTAAAAATGTTTAAAATACAAAAATATAAAGTTACAAAGGAAAGACCAAATAATTCGGATTTATTCAACTTTTTCTAATTAAGTTATCTTGGTGACATTTCGTCGCCCATCTTTTAAAAAGTCGTATCTTGAATTGGTTAATTTATGAGACGGCTTTTAAAGAATTGGCTTGAAATATTTTCGCTTTCAAAAACAATAAAAAAAAACATCGTACTGTATTTTGACAGTAAGAAAACGAGATACGTCTTTTTGAAAGATGGACGACGAGTTGCATATTAGAGAACATAATTTTACGCCGCAAATGGCATATTTAACTCGAGACTGTTATTTTAAGGGTGTTTTAGGGTTATTTTTAGGACTTTTGTCTGAACGGCGACGATATTATGTAAATAACAAAAGTACTTTGTTAAATACGTTTACACTCGTATGTGCAAGCCTCATCTGGCCACTAAAAACAGCTCTAATTCAAAAATAAATATTTTTAGTTAAATTAGTTTTTTTTTCAATACTACTATATTTTGCTACTATACTTTTATTTAATTGATTTCAATGATACTATTATTTTGTTTATTTGAATATGTATGAATTTAAATTTGTATAATTTTTATTTTTTTTATAGTCTTATTAATTTTACTATGTATTTTTTATTGTTAATTATTATAGCTTGACACGGGCACAGCCTAAAAAGCCTTAATAAGTTCAGTTATATTCGAACGAGTGTAGTTTTGAATGATTAGATAAATAAATAATTTTTAAATACAGAATTTTGCGGACGATCGTCGGATCATAAAACGCACACCAAAATGTATTTGTCATTTTTGAACGAAAAAAATGTTTTTAACGATAAGTCATCGGACCGTAAAACGCACCCCAGTTTTTAGTTGAATTTTCTAAGTAAAAAAAAAGGTCCGGCTAATGTGGTAATTAAAAATATAAATATAGATAAACCAATTTATTGTCTGTCTATTTTTTTGGTAGACTGGAAGATATAACTTTTAGAAATATTTTTTTTTTCAGCTACAGTGCTGCAGAGCAGCGTTTATTTTATAATTAAAAAATACATATAATAATTTGTTACCCACAAAGTCTAAAGACTTTTCGGTGGGACACATTTTTTTTTTATGACAGGTTTATATTACATTCATTTTATTTATATTTTACAGATTTATTTATAAAGAGGCACTATAAAGTATCTAGAAGATATTTCTTCAGTTCTTTTTTTTTATTTGAAGATTTTTCATGTCAATGATGGTTTGTGGGAGATCATTGAACAATCTTGGAACAACGCAATTTAATATTCGCTCTCCGAAGTAATTTGTAATTCGGGGAACAGACAGGGAGCCCTTAGTTTTTAATCTAGTGTTGTGAGTGTGTAAAACTCTTTTTTTTATATTCCGGATCAACAAAGTGATCTACAATCAATTTGTAGTCACAAAGTTGTTTTAACGGCAGGACATTACAGAATTTAGAATTGTAATATACATAGGTAAGCACCTAATACCTCATTAGGTGCTTACGTATATATGGGTATTACAAATTCTACAATAATTTATTATTGATGCGTCCTTGGAGCATTGATATCAAAAGAGGTTGTAAAATAAAAGCATTAAACGAATTAAATAATATGGTACCGGGCATTGAATTGAAGCCGATTAAAAAAAATAATGGTGAGTACAGTAGAATTAGTAACGATAAAGTATAATATCAAAGTACTGCAATTAGTTTTCATCTTTCTATAATAATAATAATTATTATTATTTTCAATAAAACGTTTAATACATGAACAAGATATTATACTCCCAGGAATGAAAAAAAAAAATTGGGACGGTACACAATTTTTTTTGCCCCACAACAGACCAGAACCAGGCTTCAAAAAATTACATTAAATTTTTGTTTTCTTACCGGGAATTGAACCTGAAACCTTCCGTTAGTAAGTCAAGCGCCTTGACCACCACACCACGGAGGCCACCAATGATAAATAATACGTGACAAAACATAATATCAGTTAATACGCACAATCCAAAATAGTCAGAAAACATTACATCAGAAACAAAAAAACCAGTAATATACACTATCTATATAAATTATATTATATTTAAGTTACACTTTTAGATTTGCTATTCGACTTTTCGTTTTTTGTTCATCGGGCAGTTTATTAAACTGGCAATGGCCAATAGTTTCCAGAGGCTTTTTGCCGAACTACGTTGAGCGAAATTTAGATGCCTGAAAATTTTGAGTTGTATATTTAAAATGTGTGTTTTAAATTTGTATGAACAGAAAAGTTCAGTTCTAAATAGTGTTGGTGATGTCATGCAGTGGCACTTATAATATTTTATAATTTATAAAAGAGTACACTTTTTACATGTCGATTAAAAAAAAGTAAGATTTGACATCATCAAGTAAGTGCCTGCCTAACGTAAAATAAGAAATAAAAATATTTACATCAAAATCAAAAGTTTTTTGACAATATTTCCTCGCTGTATGTCAATTTTAACGTCTTGTAAATTTTTACAATATATTTTTTTAATTTTTTTTAAATCTATTTATAATATTATTTTAGTCTCTCTTCATTCACATGTTTACTAATTCCGTCACAAATTGAGTTTTAACAACTGCTGGGCCCCGATTACATTGGGAAGTTAACAGAGTTATCTTCGACTGTCGACTTCGACTTCGATTTGTCTACGAAAAAGGGTATATTTGCATGAACATTTAAAGTATCTTTGCCGGTAACCTGTAATTGAGCATGTTTAAAAGAAAAAAAATGGATGCATATTCTGCTTTACATACAGAAAACTTAATTTTACTTTGTGGAAAAAATTAAAAAAGGTTATCTACCCATTATAATTGGGGCCCAGGGCCGCGATTACAAACGCTATATTCATCGGTACATATCGAGACAGTATAAAGTAAAATTGATATTAATGTACGTTCTAAAACTGCTATTTTTATTTATTTATTTTTTATTTATCATGCTATTCATTGCAATTAGCCGGCGGTTGGCAAGCTAAATGTCAAGAAAAGCAGTCGCCATAGTAATTGTAAGTTAATTTTCACTTTTATGTATTAGATACATCCTACTATTTTGCAAATGCAATATATTGTATTATTTTTTAAAGTAAACACCGATTTTTCGCCATTGAACTGTATTTTTTAACAACAAAAAAACAAAAAACAAACTGAGTCGAGCGTTGACTTAGAGATTACACAGGCGTTGATTTATGACTGTGATAACTGAGGCATGTTCATTATTGTTCATTGTGATCGCTCAAATGCTTAGCATGTGTTCAAGCACGTCGATAGTTATTTGTGATTGAGCAACTGGGAATGCAATGCATCATGATTATAATATCTACGTATAATGTGTATGTCAATATCATAATATAATTTACAAATTAATAAATATATTTTGATTTTATTACACACGTAATGATAAAAGTAGTTATATTAAAATTAATTTATTTAATTATTTACAAAATACAAAATAAATTTTATTATTGCCCTTGATATATCAGTTTGATTTTATAAGAAAAATGGCAGGACAAAGAAATATTATAAAAAAAATATCGGGTCGACATTTCGGTCTGACATTTAATAAATTTGAAATAAGCTCATCTTGAAATTATTAATGAACACGAGGTGGTCCATATTGTAAATCGTCTAAGTCGGTATTATTTTTGATGATGGGAAAATCGGTATTAAACCTTGAAATTCATGACAGGCCTAACGACGCGATTAAGATTAGATTCAGATATCTTTTGAAATCAGTATGTAAATAAATATTCAGGAATTCATATAAACCGATTTGATATAAAAAAAGTCTAATTTATAATGAGTCAAATGTTTATTGTATTACTACCTACCTGAGATGCATATCAAAGGTATGATTTGTATTTTCACTCATTGAATATAATTATTTTACACAGACGTAATATCTCTTTATAAGTGATACATTCCTTGATTGATTCACCCGAATAAGGAAGTATTTTTTCGTGGGCATTCTGCAAAACAGCATTAAGTCAAAATTATTAGTCTACAGATAATTGAGGTTAAAAGTATGTTAGACATTTATTTATTTATTTATTTATTTATTTATTTATTTATTTATTTATTTATTTATTTATTTATTTATTTATTTATTTATTTATTTATTTATTTATTTATTTATTTATTTATTTATTTATTTATTTATTTATTTATTTATTTATTTATTTATTTATTTATTTATTTATTTATTTATTTATTTATTTATTTATTTATTTATTTATTTATTTATTTATTTATTTATTTATTTATTTATTTATTTATTTATTTATTTATTTATTTATTTATTTATTTATTTATTTATTTATTTATTTATTTATTTATTTATTTATTTATTTATTTATTTATTTATTTATTTATTTATTTATTTATTTATTTATTTATTTATTTATTTATTTATTTATTTATTTATTTATTTATTTATTTATTTATTTATTTATTTATTTATTTATTTATTTATTTATTTATTTATTTATTTATTTATTTATATATTTATTTATTATCATTATATTACATACACAAAATTATAATTTATGTAAAGTTGCTTTGACTGTCTAACTAGGGTTATTTACCCCGTTCTAAAACAGTCAAAAAATATAAAAAACAGTAATCAATTTATAGAAACAGTTATAAAAATACAGGACAAAGTGAAAAACAAAGTAAAAAATGGAGTAAAAACATGGTAAAAAATGTAGTAAAAACCTAGTAAAATGTAATAAAAACATAGTAAAATTGTAGTAAAAACATAGTAAAAATGTAGTAAAAACATAATAAAAATGTAGTAAAAAAAACGTTGCAAAAAAATAAATAAATTATAAAAACAAAGTAATAAATGCAGTGAAAACATAGTAAAAAAAAACCATGAAAATATATAAATATGTCTATAAAAATATTTTGAAACTTAGTAAAATGCGAAATAAAAACAGAATACATAGTAAGAAACATATTTAAAGTCATAATAAAAAAATGAATGTATGTTGTATAGCAAAAATCATATTTAAAGAAAGAAAACTACCATCTTGCTATTTCCCCGTAGGAGTAGGTAGAGAGGATGGATCACCACACACGTCTATCCCGACATATGAGGGCATCGGAAGCAAAGATAGCCAACTCCCGTTTTGGTGTTTTCGAGAAAAATAACAAAAACTGCTACACGAATGCCAAAGTATAGTAGAAATGTTATTTTCACTGAACCTAAACTGTAAGATATTAATAAATTAGATTTAATAGAAACACGAATTCAAAAAACTTTCTTAATATTTGTATGGCAAAGCCATTTTGAAAATTTAAATCTTTATTGGTCGAATAAAATGGCTGATGGATATTGCTATGTTTGCTTCCAAACACTATTTTAAAACCATCGAAAATATGATTTTAAACTACATTTGCAACTCAACTTATGATTTTTATAAAAATAAAGTTAATAAACTACAGAATGACATCATAACAACAAAAAAAATTGTTTGGAGGTAGCTATCTTTGCTTCCAATGCCCCCGTACATCCCTCGCTTCTTCCACATTTATACATCTTGTCATACACGCCCTTTCGGTTGTATCAGCCTTTGGTGTGACCAGACTTGAGATTTTGATTTATCTGATCAAGCCACGTCTTTTTTGGCTATCTACGTCTACCTTATATTAATTCTAGCCATATAACTCATTAATTTATTTGTTCTATTACAATATTAAACATAATTAAATCATAATCTGATGTCCGTTTTCGAACATATAATGGGCTTTACTCATAAACCCGGGGTAAATGTGCGCCTAAGTATAGGGGTATAATTCGAATGGGAATTCCATCCTTGTTCTATCACTATAATAAGGATGGCATTACCATCCGAACTATACCACTATACATAGGTGTAACTTTATGCCAAGTTTATGAGTAAGGTCCAATGTGTATACAGACATAGATAAAACTTTTACAGGCAGACAAGCTATTGCGCAATATTATTGCTCCTGCCATAATGGCAGAAGAACTATCGGCTGCTGCTCCCATGTGATGTGTATATTATGGTACATGCTTCAGGTACCAGTCCAGGGACTATGAAATATTCTAGTGTAAAAACTCCTTTTAAAATAAATACTTCATGGCAATAATGTCGGGAATTGTACCCAAATTTAGTCAGCTTCGTGGTGCAGTGGTCAGCGTGTTTGCTTACTATGTAAGAGGTCTCGGGTTCAATTCCTGACAACAATTGATTAATAGGCATTAACAATTAGTAACAAAATTAAACGTTATAAAGCTAATTATTAGAAATGTTTAATTTATCTATCGACTGCAACAACAACAAAAAACTTATCTTTAATAATATTTTTTTCAAAATAATAATGTATTTTTCTGACTTAACGTATTTTCGCTGAATACCACAGTAAACTACTATTTTGCACGCAAGTCACATGATAAAGTCAGTTTGGGCGATTTGATTTATTATGTTACATTTAAAAGTATTTTTAATGTTTTTTTTTGCACCACAACAGGCCAGGGAGGCACAAAACACCCAGGTAAAAAAAAAAAAACACTTTTTTTGTGTTCTCTCCGGGAATCGAACCCGGAACCTTCCATACGTGATTCAAGCGTCTTGACAACTACACCACGAAGGCCGCTAACAATTTGTTGCAAGAGAGTGAAAACATTCTTGAGAAGGGAAAATAGAAGTCTGCGCATATACAAGGCTTATGACCAGTCATTGGCTGGTTTAAGTGGCCACTTTTCACACTGTGTAATATTCACCATTCCGCCTATGTTTTTAACATCCATTTTAACTCAATTTTTTTACCTCGACTTTTGTAAAGTAAAAAAGCTGAAAGCTTTATCATGTGGGTGAGATTCATCGGACTGAACCAAATCACCTACTAGGCGACGTCTAAAAAGAATTTTTAAATTTTTACCCTTCTTCTTATACCAGTTGGTTTAATCGACGATGTTTTCATAATGTCAATGAGGAAATGTGGATGTTAAAACTGTAAGCAGAATGGTGAATGTTACAGAGTGTGTATAGTGGCCACTTAAACTGGCCAATGACAAGTCATAAGCCCTGTAAATGCCTAGAATTCCATATTCCCGTATCAAAAATGTTTTTCCCCTCTATTGCAACAAATTCAGATCTAAATAAATCCCTTGGGAAAAATTTGAGAGGGAATTTGGAAGTTTTGGCATTCACAGGGCCTAAACCCTGCCATTGACCTTAATATTTATATTAAATTAATAATAAATGACTGGGTACGTCTTTTAAAGATGTGTGTAAGTGTTTATTTTTATAAATCTTGTTTAGGTGTTTGTAATGAAAAAAAATATTGAGAAATTTCGTTTACGTATATTATTTTGATGAACTAAAATAAATCTGTTTTTTTATTTTATTTCACTCCTCATATATTCCTTTTGTTTTCCTTCTTTTTATTAAAAATATTTTTTAAATGCGCGTATATTTATATAAAACAAATATTTGCGTTCTTATGGTTTATCCAAATATTTCAATAAACCATTTTCAACGAGTTGTAAATGCTCACTATTAGAAAATGGGAATCAAATTGCAGTAGAGCGGGGTTCGAACCACGGAACCTTGATCCGTGAGTCGGCGACACTAGTCGCAGAGCCACAACTCGGTTCTAATTTTAGATGAATTAAATAATAAATAATAAAATTCTCTCAAAAAAAACATTTTTTTTAAAACGGCAGATTTGCTACTTTCGCTCGGATCTGGTCTGATGATATGGTCTGATGTCATATTTTGCTTAACGTAAAAAACCTAATTTAATAAATCAATTTACGTTTTTTTTATTAAAGAGGGTGATTTTACAGTATAATATTTAGAGGCTTTACTGACAGAATGCAATAAGTCATTAAAACAAGTTCCGGATTCGCCTTTAAAGCTTTTTTATTATTTCAACGTATTATTTTCTCCATAATTTTTTTCCATTTTAATTTTTTCTATAGCTTTAAAAGAGTTATCATTATTCTAGGCATAGCATAAAATTTGAAATCAACAGCTTGCACCTAAATTAAAAAATATTTATAATATATCGAAGCTATACTGAAAAAATGCATTAAATCAACAGA
>NW_028280518.1:0-24180 GCF_059751315.1 Micrasema longulum | reverse complement strand
TATCACATGTACAGAAGATTTATATATATAAAGATAATAAAGTAAGTGAAATAATTCGATCAGATTCAATTGAATTAATTTATTTTAAATATAACAAATACATCAATACGTACATATTATAAAAAAGAAAAAAAAATACATGAAAGAGACTCATGTCAAAGAAGTAGGAGAATCCTGCTCCGGAAAACCCCTTCGGATACATGGAACAGATCAACATCCAGAGCGATGTTGTTCCGCGTAGCGGTAGCCCTTCCAACGGCAGGGTGGTCCTGTATATCGGAATATAAAACAATCTATGCTGACGCTGTCTTAGGTAATTATCAGGAACATACAAACCAATGCTCATCATAATCTCAGAATGATCGATCACACCGCGCAACAATCGATAAAAATGTGTATTTAAATACACATTCCTTCTAGTCTCTAAACTGTTGTAGCCGAGCATACCCTGGAGGAACTCGGTCCTGTAGAGCCGAGGATAATACCCGAATACAGATGAATCTATTTACAACAATAAAGGTTTCTGCTCATTCATCATCATCATCATCAGCCGTCTCTTGTCCAATGTTGAACATAGGCCCCCTTAGTCTCCACATTTCCCTATCCTGAGCCAACCGCATCCAACCACTTCCTGCAACTCGTCTTATGCCATCAGACCACCTTGTCTGAGGCCTGCCGACACTTCTTCTACGCCATTCCAGGACTTTTTTGGTCCATCTAGAGTCTGTGATTCTGGCTATATGACCAGCCCAGCTTCATTTCTGGTTAGCAGCCCTATGGACCACATCGGCGATCTTTGTTCTCGCTCTAATCCATGTATTGGTTTTTCTGTCTCCCAACAAAGTACCCAGCATTCTCCTTTCCACGGCTCTCTGTGTCACTGATAATTTGTGTAAATTTTTTTCGTGAACACAAAACCCCATATGTGCTCATTAATTTCTCTAAAATCAACAGATAAGAGAATTAAAGAAATATAGGCGAAATCGTGAATGTTGCACAGTGTGTAAAACGGTCACTTAAACCAGCCAATGACAATTCACAAGCCCTGTAAAAGCCTGGACTTTCATATTCCCTTCTCAAAAATGTTTTTCCTCGGTGTTGCAAAAATTTAGATTCAATTATTTATTAACATATTACAACAGACATGAAGAACATTTAAGAGAAGGTAATATAGAAGTCTAGGCATCTACAGGGCTTATGACCTGTCAATGGCTGGTTTAAGTGGCCACTTTACACACTGTGTAACATTCACCATTCTGCCTATATTTGAACATCTATGTTCCTTCAATTCTTTCATCTGTTGATGTTTGTGAAGTTAAAGAGCTGAAACCTTTATTTATGCGGGTGAGATTCATCCAATTGAATTATTTCACCTACATACTAGGCAACGCCTGAAAATATTATTTTTTCAATTTCTATACTTCTTCATGGACCAGGTAATTTATCAACAACAGTCAATTATTTATGACTAACTAAAAATTACGTCGAAGTTGAAGTATTTCATGTGATGTTTCAACTTTTAATTTTAATTTTAACTTTTAATTTCAACTCTTCATTTTTACTTTTTAATATGTAAATCTAATTAATTATTGTTGGTTGTGAATTTTTACTAAGAAATATAAATGTTCCTGGAAGCAGAGAGAGAGGGGAGGAAAGTACTGATGGAGCCATACAATGTCTTCTCCCTTTTATGTACTTTATATTTAATATTTATATTTTTTACATATTAATTATTTTTATAAATAACTAAATGTGAAATCTGTAATTGGTTTTACTTTTTTTATTGTTCTTTTGTACCTTGTATTTATATAAAGGCTGTATGATTTCCTTAGTAATTAAATAAATAAAAAATAAAAAATATGATATTTATTTATTTATTTGATTGACACTCCTATCGCAGCTTACCTAGATAATATTTTTTACGCGAAAGACAAGGTGATCTGTCTTACGCTTCAGGTGCAAGTCCAGGAACTAGAAATATTGCAGAGTAGAACCATCACTAAAACCAATATTTCACCTCCATCTTTCCAGGAATCGAACCCAGGACCTCAAACGTGGTAGGCGAACGCGCTAACCACTAAACTACGAGGCGAACTTATCTCCACTACATTTTTACCTCGAGTTCTATTTCATACACAGAACTGTACTCTTCGTAAATTTCTTTTCAAAATATAGCAAGAAAATCTTTGCGATATCAGCCAATTTTGAAAAAACTTATTTGAATAAAATCCACTATTATTTATATGTCAGCCCTGAGGTGTAATGGTCAGTGCATTTGCGTACCATGCAAGAGGTCTCGGATTCGATTACCGACATGGTTGACATGAAATATTTATTTAAAAGGGTGTTTTTACACTTGAATATTTCATAGTTCCTGGACCGGTACCTAAACTGTAAGACTGATCATCTTACCTTCATGTAACAAAAATGATCAAGATACGCTGCAGTTGATGTACCAATGCAGTGCCCTATGCACCATTAGATGCGGAACAGGAATTGCTTATGACAAGTCATGGTGAATCCGTGTAAATAGAATTCATCTTTTGCGATTTAAATACATTTATGATAGCGGACAATTAAATTATTTTCTCCAAAACGGACAATGTGAGGTAGTGGATTATGCAGCCAACCATTTTTTAAGAGGTACTCGAACCAGAGAAAATCAACACGTAATAACACTGTCTTCTTCCTTGTCGGCGATCAGCTCACGCTATCAGGAAAACTGGTGGTCAGGAAAACTGCTTCACACAATAGTCTGGAGTCTGGAGGCGGCGCGGCGAATGATGATCAATGGCGATGGGTGATAAAAATTTCCGGCGTTGTGCGAGTTTAAACGCTAAGTTATATTAACTTTCACGGCGAAATAGCGAAAAATATATTCATCAATTAGAAAAGCGTGCAAACATAACTCGTTAAAAAGGGAAGACCGCGCGGGGGACAAGCAGTGTTGCCAACTAACAAAATGTCCCATCAGGCGTGGCAACCTCACAAAACCAAAATTAGCCAGTATCTACTTACATGTGATTATTCTGGCTGAAATACATCAAAACAAATTATCAGCTCAACCAGGACATAAGCCCCTTGAATGCATAGACAATACATACGACATTCCCTTTTCTAAAATGTTCTCCATCCCAGTTGTAATTTGTCAATTTTATTTTCATATTCAAGATACACCTAAACATTGAAAGTAATTTTTTAATTGAATTTTATCCGATTTTATTTATTTTAATTTTATTAACACAAACGGAAAATCAGCCTTTTACAAACATTTATAATATTAACATATTTGGCTTAATATATATATATATATTTTTTAAACATGAATTTCCTTATACCCAAGATTTGTAAAAAAAAATAAAACCAAAAATTATACAGCATATTCAGTAGAAAGTTTAAATAATAAAACATTCTACAGTAAAACAACAAGAAAATCATAAGTACTGTTTCACACAGCTAAGCAAAGTGAACAAAAAACTGTATATATTATGAAATGCATGAATAAAAAAATATTATTACCATTTACCATCTTTGAAAAAGTTCAAAAGGTTTGTTCTATAGGAACAATACCCTACACTAAATATATCCGATACGTGGGAATAACTATTGCCGAGTTCGTAAAGTATATTTAATACGGCATTACAAGTATACACTGCCCGTGAATTGTTGCTACAAAACGGTGGCACCTGTCTAGTCATTCTTCCAGGCACCTTGAAGTCAATGAGAGATAATAGTTCAGGGCAATCCCATATTGAATTTACTATTTTGAATAAATTTAAAAGGTCTATATTTTTCTTCTATCGTTAAGTTTTAACAAATTAAATGTTTTTAGTAGAAAATTGTAATTCAAAAATTCATGACTGATTAATAATTAATAAACTGGACAAAAAAGACATCCCTTAAAAGTTTTTTTTATTATCAGGGGACGTTTATTCTCGTTCGACACCGACAGTTGCCTAACCCATAGAACTCCCCGTAAACCGAGTTCTTGTCGGCTAACATAATTTGAATCATAAGAGATGAAAAGTTGTCTGCATACCCTTAAGCACAGTACCTTCATCAACATAATATTTCACTTATATAAATTACGACATATTTTGCATACAGCGAAAAATTATGCCATCACTATACAGGCCTATCAATTTGATTTTCTGAATCACAATGAGAAAGTTTGGCGGCAAGGAAAATTGGATTTAACAATGTTTTCTTACACGCGGTAAAAATTAGAGCATTTATTTGTACAGCCGAGTTTCTCCAAAATGTATTAATAAATATATTATAACAATGTCAATACAATGAGGAAGTTCAGTGCCTGGAGAAATTGGATTTAAAAATGTTTTCTTACACGCGGTAAAATTAGAGCATTTCATTGTACAGCCGAGTTTCTCCAAAATGTATTAATAAATATATTATAACAATGACAATACAATGAGGAAGTTCAGTGCCTGGGGAAATTGGATATAAAAATGTTTTCTTACACGCGGTAAAATTAGAGCATTTCATTGTACGGCCGAGTTTCTCCAAAATGTATTAATAAATCTAAAATAACAATGTCAAGACAATGAGGAAGTTCAGTGCCTAGGGAAATTAGATATAAAAATGTTTTCTTGTAAGAACGCGGTTTGCGTGTACGCGGTAAAAATTAGAACGTTTAATTGTACGGCCAAGTTTTACCAAAATGATGTCAAGAAATAATCATTGATGATCAATTAAAATAAAGTACACACAACATGCCCCGTATACCCCATAATAAACAGGAACTTTTCTATTTTTTTACTTATAATCTATGGTATGAGTAATAGACACGAGAGCCAATAAGCAACACGCGGTAAAAATAAGAGCATTTAATTGTTTGACCGAGTTTCTCCAAAATGTATTAATAAATATATTATAACAATGTCAATACAATGAGGAAGTTCAGTGCCTAGAGAAATTTGATATAAAAATGTCAGTGTTTTCAATATTGCGCTTTTGGTCCGATATTCAAAAGTGAATTTTTCCACACTTCCTCTTTTCAAAATAGATGGTACAGAAATTTCATTCATGACTTCAGTCAAAAACTTAGGTATTATCATTCATAAGCATTTAGAGTGGCACGATCAGGTTAACGAAGTTAGTCGTAAACTTTATAGCAGTTTGCACTCACTTAAAAGATTACAGAATTTCTTGCCAATTAATGTTAAGCAAACATTAGTCCAGAGCTTACTTCTTCCACTCCTTGACTACGCGGATGTATGTTATCCAGATGCTAACTCTGAATTGCTTGATAAGTTAGAACGATTGCAGAATATTTGTATTCGTTATATCTTTAATCTTCGCAAATTTGACCACATAACCGAGTATCGCACGCAACTACACTGGCTCAGTATCAGGCATAGAAGAAACATTCATATTCTATCACTTCTTCACAATATTTTAAATAATCCCACTTCGCCTGTTTATCTGAGAGAGCTCATCCAACCTCTTTCACAACACGGACTATCTCTTCGTTCTAGTAACGAGAGAACTCTTTTAATACCCCGTCATCGCTCTAATTGTTTGCCTCCTCTTTCACAGTAGTAGCCGCTCGATTGTGGAATAATCTACCCACTAATGTTAGAGACGCCCCTTCTTTATTTACATTTAAGTCAAGATTGAAATGTCACTATCTAAATATTTAAATTGTTCCTTTATCCTTCTTCTTTCCTTCCCATCCCCTCTCCTCTCTTCATAGTAAAGTGTTATATTTTTTTACACATATATTTATTGTTGTTAATCTTTGCTTTTAATTTTTGTATAAAATTGTAAGATTCAATATGTCCATATATTTATAATTTTCTCAAACTGAACGGTTTGGGTAGGTAGGAAGAAATTGCCTTAAGGCAATATGCCCGCCCTTATATGTATATTTATTGTATATGTATATAAAGCGTCAATAAATAAAAATAAAAATAAAATATTCCGGTTTTTTGGTATTTTCGAAATCTAGTTTTCTTATGATGAAACAATAATTTATTCAAAGAGAAAATGTCAAAATGTATTATTAGCTTCATGAAAAAGTTAGAAATAAATTTTACTTAAAAAAATTCTCGAGTGTTTCTAATAAATTTATTCATATAAAGATACATATTTAAAAAAAAACGTATCCTTTACTCTATGAAAATAAAACTATAAAATTGTATTTCTTTTCGGTCGCGATAAATTAAAATTGTTATACATAAAAATTACTCTTAATAATATCATTCGCTCTCTTTGAGTTCGACGCTCGTAAATCTTTTATTCAATTATATCGAGAAGCTAATCACTAATTATAATTTTAATTTAAATAGACTAAAATACTTTCGAGCAATCTGTGTGACTGAGTTAATTAGATTTTACGACTAAAGCCGGGATCACAATCGCGTTCGTACATTTTTTTAAACGTCTAGGTTTGACATATCACAACGGAGACAGAGGACATTTTAGAGAAGGGAATATGGAAGTGTAGGCATTTACATGTCTTAAGACCTGTCATCGGCCACTTTACACACTGTAACATTAACCTTGTTGCCTACGTTTTTTTTTTATTAATATTTATTCATATTTATTCTTGGTAACAAAAATCTACGATGTAAGCAAGAAAAGCGATTTGCTTATGAATGTTGATAAATCCAAAGTGATGGTTTTTGAAAAGGGATGAAAATATAACTAAATGTGAGATCAGTGTGAACGGAGATATTCTGAATCAGGTAGAAGAATTTGTGTATCTGGGAAGTATGTTTACTAGGGATGGAAATGAGGGTGAGTGCCGGGGACAGGGTGAACGGTGCACTGAAATCTACTTTGGCAAACAAATATTTATCGCAGGAGGCTAGCAGTTCAGAATGGAGTTCTAGTGCCAACTCTAATGTATAGGAGTGAAGTATGGAATTGGAAAAATGATGATAAAAGTAGGTTACATGCTGTCGAAATACGACCTCCCAGGCGAATGTGTGGTAAAACGATGTACGATAGGTGCACAAATGTCGAGATTCGTGAACTGTGTAAAACTGGGACATGTATTAGCGACAGAATCTTGATTGAAAGGGGTGATGCTTTGGTTTAGACATGTAGAGCGAATGGACAGCGAAAGAACGGCTAAAAGGATCTACGATGCGAACGTTGAAGGATGCCGAAAACGAGTAAGACCGAGAAAGACATGGCGCTATCAAGTCCATCAAATACTTGAAGATGGCCATGTCAAAAATAGTAATAATCGGCATGCGAGCATGAGAAGATGTATGAATGCAGAGGAAGCGAGGTATGTATGCAAAGACAGAGTGATGTGGCGTTCTATCCTCTCTGCCTACCCTTGCGGGGAAACGGTGTGATGGTTTTCTGTTGTTGTTGTTGTTGTCGTATTGAGGTAAACATTTTTTTTGGTGTGAGCATGAGTGTCCTACACTATAGTCCTTAAAATGTAACATGATTAGAGTGACAGTTGTCAGAAAAAGAGACGTCATAACTTTGTAGTGACGTCAAAGGAGTTATTTATATTGACACACGAAAAATCATTCGTATCTGGCGTGTTCCTTTAATTTTTAAATACAATGCTTGAAACATAAATCAACATTAATACATAAAATAGCTTTAAAACAAAAAGAAAACTAAAATAAACCAAATTATTAACGACGTTCTTACAAGGTTACATCATTTTGCAAAAAAGTTAGAGATGACAAATTGATCGAATAAAAATATTAAATCATTTGATGTTGTTCATGAAAAAAGTATAAATGTTTCATTTTTTTGTGAATAATTGTGTTAAACACACTATAATAGTATTATGTATCTTTTTTGGGTCATACCGTGTATGTTGGATTTGATCCGACGTTTCGGCTACCATTGCAGGAGCCATCTTCAGGGAAAACTGGTAGTGTTGGTGATGGAATGCAACTGCGGAATTACACGGCATTTTGTATGTACATATTTTCCAGCAAAATATGCACCACCACGGCCCTACCAAAATTTGAGCCCCATATTTTTTAATATGTGCCTTTATTTTATATGCCTCGTAGTCATGGCGTTTGCCTGTCATGCAAGAGGTCTCAGGTTCGAATCCCGATATAGTCGACATGATCGAGTGGTGGTCTTGTGGCTACTGTCTCGGACTCACAGTTCAATGGTCTGTGTTTCAAATCCCACTCTACCCCAACTTGATTCCTATTTTCTAATAGTAAGTTATTTACAACTCGTTGAAAATGGCTCCTTAAAATTACATATTAAAGTCAATCAGAAGAACGCAAATATTTCTTTAAAAAAAATAATTATTTATGTAAAAAGGTGTCACAGTTTTCCCTGAAGATGGCTCCTGCAATGGTAGCCGAAACGTCGGATCAAATCCAACATACACGGTATCACCCAAAAAAGATACATAATATTGATAACAGTGACCGTGAAAACCTTCGCACCTATTACACTATAATAGGCTTGTTTTTGCGTTTTTTTTATCAATTTTCGGAAACAGTTTCATGATTGCATGAAATAACTAATAAAATCGATTTGATCAGTGATCAGTAATTTCCCATCACTAATAAAATTAGTTTGACAGTTGTTATTCTAATCAAGCTATATTTTAAGGACTATAATATACAAAGAAATTGTCAATATTTTTGCATGTACATACTGGCTGATTTAAGCTGTGAGCAACTCGATTAACTTGAACGACTTCAGAATACATGCATAAGGTACATTTTTGGCCTTAGGAAATATGACCAAATTTCTGATTATCGTAGGCAACTGAAATGGCTCAAAATTAGACAGCGGAGAGACTACCACTCTCTCTCACTTCTGTTCAATGTACTTCATAGTCCTAACGCTCCTATATACCTGCGTGAAAAATTTCAACGCTTATCAGTTCATGGTTTACCTCTTCGTTCTAATTCTCAAGGCACTCTCTTAATACCCATCCACAATTCCTCTCTCTTCTCTAACTCACATAGTGTCCTTGCGGCTCGACTGTGGAATCATCTCCCATCCAACATCAAAGATGTTACTACAGTATCTCTGTTTAAATCACGTCTGAAGAAACATCTCCTTTCCCTTCCTTAATCTCTCCTCCTTTCCTTTTTCCTCTTTCCTACTTTTCCCCATTGATTAATAGTTTTGATTTAAGGTAATTTAAAAACAAATCCGTTTATTTCTATTTTTTATATATCTGTAGCTTTTTACTCTTTTTTTCTATTGAATATGTTCTGTAAATTGAATTATAAAAATAAAACTATTATTTTATTAACAATATTTTGAGCTTGTCCAAACCTTTGTAGACAAGAACTGGATTCAACTCCCTGGGAGCTGTTCCAATATAGGCAGAATGGTGAATGTTACACAGTGTGTAAAGTGGCCACTTAAACCAGCCATTGACAGGTCATAAGCCCTGTAGATGCTTAGACTTCTATATTATCTTCTCTTAAATGTTCCTCATCTCTGTTGTAATATGTTAATATAAACAGCTCCCCAGGGAGTTGAATCCAGTTCTTGTCTACAAAGATTTGGACAAGCTCAAAATATTGTTGATAAAAAAAAGGTAATTACCTGGTCCATGAAGAAGTATAGAAATTGAAAAAATAATATTTTCAGGCGTTGCCTAGTATGTAGGTGAAATAATTTGATTGGATGAATCTCACCCGCATAAATAAAGGTTTCAGCTCTTTAACTTCACAAACATCAACAGATGAAAGAATTGAAGGAATATAGATGTTCAAATATAGGCAGAGTGGTGAATGTTACACAGTGTGTAAAGTGGCCACTTAAACCAGCCATTGACAGGTCATAAGCCCTGTAGATGCTTAGACTTCTATATTACCTTCTCTTAAATTTTCTTCATCTCTGTTGTAATATGTTTTATTTTATTGGTTGGTTGGAAGAAATTGCCATTTGGCAATAAGTCCGCCAATGTACAAATAACATCATGTACAAAAAGTTTAATAAAAAATACTGTTGGTTTATCCAATAAAATAAATAAATAAATTAATCATTTATGTAAGCGTCTTTTTTGTGTCATTTTTTCCAGATTCAAAATGGATAATATTGCATTTTCCAAATGCTTTAGCATAATCTATGAAACGTGCAATTTAATAATTGAAAATGTATTGAATAATACCGATTGTGATCCTGCCGTTTCGTGGGGCAAAACGACCATAATTTGTACGTTCTGTGAATGGGAGAAGAAGACTCGGGACCCGACAGGAGAGGCAGACGAGCGCGCACAGATAGATACATTTTAGTGTTGGAGCTGAGGAATTCGCCGCAGTTCCGGACGAAGTGCCGGCTGATTTATGCCGTCTGACATCTTCCTTTATTGCCGTTTGCCATATTGCCCCGCCGGGTGATGCTGCCACAGCGTCAAGTTACCCCGAACCCCCCTACTAAAAAAAATAAAATATTATTTACAAGGTCTTGAGTTCGTCAAAACTTTTGTAGACAAGGACTCTGGATTCAGCCCCCTAAGGAGCTTTAAATATTAAAAAATAAAAAATAAAATATTTTGAATTTGTCCAAATTTTTGTATACAAAGACTGGATTCAACTCCCTGGGGAGATGTTAACATTAACATATTTACAACAGAGATGAAGAACATTTTAGAGACGGTAATAGTCCTTGTCTAAAAAAATTTGGACAAACTAAAAATATTTAAAAAAAAATATTTTTTTTTTAATTTTCAGACGTTGCCTAGTATGTAGGTGAAATAATTAAATTACACGAATCTAACCCGCATAAATAAAGGTTTCAGCTCTTTACATACATTACATACATCAACGGATGAAAGAATTGAAGAGATATAGTTGTTCAAATATGGAATATGGTGAATGTTAGACAGTGTGTAAAGTGGCCACTTGAACCAGCCAATGACAGGTCATACGCCCTGTGGATGCTTAGACTTCTTTATTACATTCTCTAAAACGTTATTCATCTCTGTTGTAATATTATTATTAACAGCTCCCCAGGGAGTTGAATCCAGTCCACGTCTACAAAAATTTGGAAAAACTAAAAATATCGGTGATTACTTAAGTTGTGGCAGTAATTTCTCGGGGTCCCAGCGCAGGCGACGAAGTGTGAAGTCGTAAGTTCGTTTTCGTTACGTTTGATCTCTCTATTCCCCCTTCACCCCGCTCCTCCCATCCCCCCGAACACAACGGCCGATTAATTTCCCTAATGCGATTTGTCCTCCCTGCGACAGTCCGGACCCGCGGCCGCTTCGCAGTACTAATAATATGGCATCACTCTACTGTGACTTGTTGACGGTAATTAGAACCGTCATTTGGATCATCGTCATAAGCTTAGTATTTTTAAAAATATTTTTGCATTGATAAGGGTGCTTGGTGTTTGTATTTCTGAAACTTCTCCGCGTGTGACGTCTACAATTTTCTTCCGCTTCTTCTCAATCAGTAGCTCAATCACAAATAACTATCGACGTGCTAATAATATGTCATGTCTATATATGAGTTTGATTTGCAGTAATCTTGAGTATGCCTCACCTCACCAAAATCATATAAATTCAATAGAATCTGTGCAAAATAAGTTCTTAAAGTATTTTTTGTATAAGTTCCAATTTGCTGATGAATGTCGATAAATCGAATGTGATGGTTTTTGAAAGAAATGAAAGTATGACTAAATGTGAAATCACTGTGAATGGAGTTATACTAAAACAAGTAGAGGAATTTGTGTATCTGGGAAGTATGTTCATTGGGGATGGAATGACTGAGAAAGATATTGAAAGGAGGGTGAGTGCCGGGAACAGAGTGAACGGTGCACTTAAATCGACCTTGGCAAATAAATGCTTGTCACAAGAGGCAAAATTGGCAGTTCACAACGGAGTCCTGGTCCCATCCCTGATGTATGGTAGCGAAGTATGGACTTGGAAAAACAGGGATGAAAGTAAGCTGAATGCTGTCGAAATGCGATCTCTCAGGCGAATGTGTGGTAAAACTATGTACGATAGATGCACAAATGTTGAGATCCGTACATTATGTAAGGCTGAGACAAGCATTATTGACAAAATCAAGAAAGGAGCTCTGCGCTGGTTCGGACATGTAGAACGAATGGACAGCGAGAGAACGGCTAAGAATATTTACAACGCGAATGTTGATGGATGCAGAAATAGAGGAAGACCGAGAAAGACATGGCATGACCAAATCCAACAAATACTTAAAGATGGACATGTCAAAAGTCGGAATAATCGGCGCGCGTGCATGAGAAGATGTATGAATGTAGAGGAAGCGAGATCTGTATGCAAAGATAGAGTGTTGTGGCGTTCTATCCTCTCTGCCTACCCTTACGGGGAAACGGCGTGATGGTTTGTTTGTTCCAAATTTCTAACCCACGTTCAAATTCAAATTACGAGCAACGTCCAACTCTTTTTCATTTTAATTCTCTGATAAAACGCCGCGTTGTTTTCCATATAAAATTTCTGTATAAAATATTAAACTACAAAGTAGATACTAACCTCCTAAATTAAATACAAATAAATGCGGGATTGAGAACACTCAAGACATCGGGAAATATTTAAACTGCCTTTGTTTTCAAATAATGCTACATACCACACACCTACGGCCCGCATGTGTCGGGAATATAATATATACTGCCGAAACAATAAAATTGACATTTTTCATGATACTCTCTCAGCTTTTGCGAATAATCTCTTAGGGATAAATCTTATTCAATAAGTACACACGTACAACATATTTTTTATTGCATTGTATCCTGTATAAACAAAAATATTATAAAATATGTATTACAACTTAACGTATAAATCTATTTTGTGTAATTCTATAATTGAAGATATATATGCATGTTAAATTATTTTGACGAATGCTTTAAATTGTATGTTTTCTAGTATGTATCTTTGTTGAATTACCTAATAAAATAAAATAAAATAAAATAAAATAAAATAAAATAAAATAAAATAAAATAAAATAAAATAAAATAAAATAAAATAAAATAAAATAAAATAAAATAAAATAAAATAAAATAAAATAAAATAAAATAAAATAAAATAAAATAAAATAAAATAAAATAAAATAAAATAAAATAAAATAAAATAAAATAAAATAAAATAAAATAAAATAAAATAAAATAAAATAAAATAAAATAAAATAAAATAAAATAAAATAAAATAAAATAAAATAAAATAAATAATAAGCGACGTGATTACAATTATTTACGATGGTTATACATTTATTAAACACTTTATATACATATAAGGGCGGGCGTATTGCCTTAAGGCAATCTATTCCTACCTATCCAAACCGTTCAGTTTGAGAAAATTACAAGTACATGGACATATTGAATCAGCGCCCTTGAGGTGATTTTCACAAAAACGGCGCTATATAAATTATCCAAATATAAAAATTACGATTTTATACAAAACTAGCGGACCCGACAGACGTTGTCCTGCCCGAACGTTTTTACATTTTTTACATTTTTTTACATTTTTTTTTTTTTTGCACCACAACAGGCCAGGAGGCCTAATTACAGTGGTGAATTACATCACAGAGCACCCAGGATTGAGAAAAATCACATTTTAATTTTTGTGTTCTCACCGGGAATCGAACCCGGAACCTTCCGTGTGTGAGTCAAGCGTCTTGACCACTACACCACGGAGGCCGCCTTCTATTATCTTGGAAAAAGACTTTTAATCGATAAGGTAAAAACTTGTGTACTGTTTATGAAATTTGGTCTACAGGTCTATATAAATTGGTTATGTTTTTTATGATTATTTTAGTTTATATTGATTATTATGTTAATGATAATTAGGTTAATTAGATTATTTGCGTTTTTATTTTATTATTATTATTTATTTATTTTGTTTATTAACGCTTAAAAGGCATTTACAAAAAATAAAAATGAAATACCTGCTAACATACTAAATAATAAACAGAATATACAGAAAAAAAATGTGAAATTAGTTAAAAAGGATATAGTTAAAGATAGGCAAAATGGTGAATGTTACACAGTGTGTAAAGTGGCCACTTAAACCAGCCAATGACAGGTCATAAGCCCTGTAAATGCCTTGATCCATATTCCCTTATTTAAGGTATTCTCCATCCCTGTTGTAATTTGTTGATCTTAATGACCCCCGAGGGGGTGAAATCCAGTCTTTTGTCTATGAACATTTGGACAAACTCAAATATTGTAAGGCACTATCAGGTTTTGGTGGGTTTTTCTGTTAGTGCCTATTTCAATTTATGTTGAAATTTTTATTGGTTTGGTTATGTGTTTATTGATATTTTAATGTTATTCTTGTACTTATATTTTTCTTGTCTTTTGTTTGTACCTTTATTGTTATTCCTGTCTGTTTATGTTTTTCTTATGTTTACAAATGTAACTTGTTTTTGGCCGATGTTATCAAGTTTTGGCAGTAGGCCCTAATGAAGACAAAAAAAATACTTGGGTACCTACTTAAATACAATATTTGAATATCTATTACTTTTAGATTTGGAATTCAATCATAAACAAGTACTTACTTACCAATGACAAGTTATAACATCTTTTTTACGTAAATTTAAAAGTATTCTTAATTTTGTTTAATCTTATTCACTTATTCACGTATTTATTCTCTGCATTATGGCACTAGAGAAATGTTTTTTTTGCAATAACAACAACAAACTATCACGCCGCTTCTCCATAAGGGTAGGCAGAGAGGATAGAACGCCACATCACTCGATACATTAGCCGATTATTCCAGCTTATTTTTCATACAAATAAGTATACTATATTTTGAATGTACTAACCCCAGTGCGGGTTTTTCTCCTAGATTAAACTTGCAGATTACGCAAATAATTTGAAGATCCTTGATTTGGAAAACAGAATTTCAAACATTGTTTCTTAAGGACTATTTTTCTTTGTGATTGTACTTTTGACATAAGACCATAATTACTTTCATGCGTCATATAACATGACATATAGCGCTCCGCGCCGCTGTTTTTAGCACTATTAATCACTAGAACAATGCGACCAGTTGACATTTCAATTAAATAACTAATATCGACTGAATTCATGGTGGTATTTTTTATTTATTTTTTAGTGTATTATATAATAAAGTAATGGATGATATATCTATATACAACAACAACAATAACAACAAACCATCACGCCGTTTCCCCGTAAAGGTAGGCAGAGAGGATAGAACGCCACATCACTTTATCTCTGCATTTAAATCTCGCTTCCTCTATATTCATAGATCTTTTCATGCACGCGCGCCGATTAATCCGACTTTTGCCATGTCCATCTTCAAGTATTTGTTGGATTTGGTCATGCCATGTCTTTCTCGGTCTTCCACTGTTTGTGCATCCATGAACATTCGCATTGTAAATATTTTATGCCGTCCTTTCGTAGTCCATTCGCTCTGCATGTCCAAACCAGCGCAGAGCTCTTTTTTACACATTATAGATATTTCGTTTTAAAAAAATGGTTTATAATGGGAACTAGAATCATTCGAACACGTAAAAAAACAACAGTATTGTCTGCTGTCTTCGGGCGCAAGGCGCACGGTACACAAATATAACTATTTTGTATAAAACGCAAAACAATACCGATACAGCAAATTTTATTCTGATACTCTGTCTAAAAAAATAATAAAATCGGTTCAGTTTTGAGGTGCGGAAAACGGTAGAGCGAAACGTCGATTTTGTCCATTCTAACAAAGGGTCCGACATGCAGTTGTCTTTTTCGCACAGTATTGGGAAGGCATCTGCAAGACGGTGACAGAAAAACAATGTTCGAACTCCTATTTATCAAAATTCTCTCTCCTCACTTTCTCGGTACATATTTAATTTGGACTAAATACAATAATTTATTTATTTATTTATTTATTCACACTCTTTATCAAAATACAATTCCATGTTCACTTTACCCAGCTAACAAGGGTACATACCCCGTTCCAAGCTAGGCAATTACATTTTAATATATTATAATAGTTAACAAATTAATATAGAGCACAGACAAACAAAATATAAACTTATTCGGATACACATTTTGATACATATACATACAGACATACACATATATACACACATATATATATATATACACATATATACACATGATACACACACACGGACATACACCCATGCGCATACACATACATACATACATTCATAAAAACATAGACAATTTATTTATGCGAAACTTCATGGTTGTCATCTATAAATATTTTTTTTTAAAATTATTTTTTATATTTTATTTTTGACATCCAGTAAGGTTCTCCAATCCGTGGAATGCATCAACTTTTCTGACTCCCTACGACCAATGTCACGAAAGAGCGAGGTCAACACCTTCCGTAACTTGACAACACTCCCGTCTTTCCACGATTCTGGCAAAAGGTTATGGACCTTTTTGCCTACGTAATAGTGTTGTCTCGATGCCAGAACAGTGTTGACCCCTTCACTTAGTATCAGATCCCTATTAGAGTATCTTGCATTATGGTTGTGGTTGACGCTTGGGTAAATGTCTCTCTTTATGTGTGTAACCACTACCTATTGATATCAAACTTTCGATTGTGTTCATTTCATCTATTTAGCAAGAACTCAAATCTAGCAATAGCAAAGCATTCCCGAGCTCAGTTCGTTCTGTACATAAAAAAAAGAATACGAACATTGTAAAAGTATAAATAAATTTACATTTGTAATTATTAAATAAAGTGTTCAGTAGACTCAAATCAGTGTTTCATTAATTTATTATGTTATAAAGGAATTTTATGAAGTATTTTTTTAATTTATTTATTCATATTTTTTGCTTACAAACTATAAGTAATAATAAAAATAATGTGACCTCACGGGGGTTTCCCGTGCTGAGAACCCTTGACAATATACTTTTTTTTTTATATATGTTGACATTTGAGAATATACAAAGAAGACTAACTTAATAAACAGAGATAATTAACAAAATATTCAGACTGTTTTAAACACTACGTATTTATGTTTATAATTAATAAAAGAACAAAACATAACATACGCTGTACACTTGTGAAGCAGTTGATTCAATATTGGTTTGGGCGAATGAGACAATCCATTTTACTTCTACCTAGCTCCACTATTCATTTTTTTATAGCCTTTGTAAACATTTTCTCTTTACTAATTGTTTAAATAGATAGTGGAAGTAGGTTATAGATTTTAATTGAATAATACTCAAAATCCCTTTGTCCGAAAGTGGTATTAGTTTGTATTTGTTTAAGTTGTCTTTGTGTTGAGGATCTAGTGATTATATTATTTGTATGTGATGTAATGTGGGGGTTATGTCTTTCATTTGAGTAAGAGTAGTTTTTGAATCTATAAGTGAGTATTTTTAGCGTATAATTGTTTTGGTGTCATAAGTTGTGATTTGTGGAATATCTCTTCAGTAGATGTCTGTATCGGGACTCTTGAGTATTATTTTAACTATGGATTTTTGTGCAACAAATACACTATTTAAAATTGTGTCACTCGCATAATTCGTATAATTTTAATAATGAGTTATTGTACGGTTTCTAAAAGCTTAATATGATTATTGTAGGCTCTTCCCCGTCAGTTATTCCATAAGAAAGAGTAGACGGTACAAGAACATGATAAACCATTTTGCTAGTGTTTGGATGAACTTAACTAGTTAAACGTTTGAAAACATAGGTCAACTTTCAAACATTCAAACGCCTCAATATGTTTCTTTCTTGGGTGATACCGTGTGTGTTGGATTTGTTCCGAAGTTTCGGCTACCAATGCAGGAGCCATCTTCTGGGAAAACTGAGTGTTTTTTAGAAAATAAAATGTTTTTAAGTACTAGTAACTTGTGCCGTGTTGCAGTCGGCAGTAGGCACAATTTTATTCCACGTTGAGTTTAATTTCAGCCCGTCGTCTTTGTTTATGTTATTTGGGTGTCTGTGTAATTCAATGGCCTCTTGTTTTATTCGTGCTCTGTAATTACTGGGCTTATGTAAAATGTCCGGTGTCCACAAAGTGTTCCGCTATTGCGGATGGGTGCCCAAGTTTACAAGCTCTTTTGTGTTAATCTATCCTTTTCTTTGCTGTGCGCCCTGTTTACTAATACTTAAACACATACTTTTTTCTACAAAACACTCAATTTATTATATATTAAATTTATTATATAACACTAGATTTCTCCTGCAATGGTAGCCGAAACGTCGGAACAAATCCAACAAACACGGTATCACCCAAAAAATAAACATATTGATAACAGTGACCGTGAAAACCTTCGCTCCTATTCAAACACCTATTCATCAAACCGCTCTACCACCGCATTTAAAGTCCTAAAATGCGGTCTACGGTATGTGCGAGCAAGCTGTGGATGCCATATGCTCCAACTAGGGAGCGGACATGGAATTGTGATGATTTTGTTGGATGCTGATATATCAGCGCCCTTGGGTGATTTTCATAAAAATGGCGCTATATAAATTATCCAAACATTATTATTATTAATCAGCTTAAAACAATTAACCAACTATCAAAGAGTAATTTGGCACTACGGTGGTATGCTCCACGCCAGGCTCTCAATTAGCTCGCATTGACAGACAGGCATTAGTCGGCGCCGGAGCATAACACTGTAAGTTACAAAATTATATTTTTAATACGTAGGTCCTCGAGTTTGGTTCGCCGATTTGGAATCCCCAATATAATACGTACAAAAATCGTATTGAACATAATCAAAATTATTTTCTTAGACAATTAGATTTCAGAAATAATGTTTCATTCTCAAGTAGGACTGAGTCAGCTAATTTTCACAAGGTTCAAAATCTAGCAACTCGGCGTACCGTACCATGTTGGATATGAGCTTTCTCTACAAAATTGTTAATAACGTAATTGATAGCCCAGAAATTGTTAGAGGCATTTCATATCGAGTCCCTGTCCGTAGAACTCGTCAATCTGTACTCTTCGACATTCCGAACTCAATGACTAATTATTTAAAAAATAGCACTCTACGAAGAATACAGATTACCTATAATGACAGTTTTAGTGACATCGACATACTACATTGTAAATACCATATTTTTATCAGATCAGTTAAAGACATTTTAAATTTATCTCCTGCTTGACTTTTAACTTTTAATTTGATTTTTAATTTTGTCTTTCAATTTTATCTTTTTAATTTTAATTCTTAATTTTAACTTAATTTTAATTTAAACTTTTCATTTTAATTTTAACTTTTAATTTTAATCATTTGATTTCAACTCTTAATTTATACTTACCTACATCTACTACCTGTATCGAATAATTTATTGTTGGTTGTGATTTTTTTACAATTAAATTGAAATGTTCATGAAAGCAGAGAGAGAGGGAGGAAAGTAGAGTAGCTTTACAATGTCTTCTCCTTTTTATGAACTTTTTATGTTATATTTTTATTTTTACTTTTTTAGAATTAAATTATTTTTCCCCTCTCCTCCTGCATTCATTAGTGTGAAATCTGTAATTGGTCTTACTTTTAAAAATTGTTCTTTTGTACCTTGTTTTATATTAAGACTGTATGATTTCATTAATAAATAAATAAATAAAAAAATAAATAAATAAATAAAAAAAAAATAAAAAATAAAAAAATAAAAAATAAAAAATAAAAAAATAAAAAAAAAAAAAAATAAATAAATAAATAAATAAATAAATAAATAAATAAATAAATAAATAATGGAAATATCTGCGAAATGTCATTGTGGTATTTGTTAATAAACTTTTGTACACGTATTGTATTAAAATATTGTAGAATAAAGCTACGTTTATCGCGTGGTTAATAATAATTGTTGTTTGAGTTGATTTTCACAGAACCACAAAAAAATTGTCATTTACAATTACATTACTTACATGTTATGTAAGAACTTATATGCAGTATAAATAAATGAACATTTTTATAGATTACGTATAAAATAAATCACGGCTCACCACTGGTATATACATATTTTTTATTTTATTTTATTTTTATTTTGTTTATTAAGAAAAACAACAGCAATACAAAAAAATATAGACAACATTATAAAAAAAAACATAAAATAAAGCCAAATCAGTTTTCCACATAAATACAATTATAAAAATCCAGTTCAGTTAAATATAATTTATAGAAGTGCATGTGTGCGAGTTTTTTTTTGTGTGTGAGGATGCGTGTGTAAAAAAGTGGAGTGTGGTTTTGGTAGGTATGTGAATATGTGTGTGATTGTATATGGGTGTGAGGGTAGGTTTAAGGACAGGGTAAGTGTGTATTTGATATGAGTGAATAGAAACAATTTAAAATTATAATGTAAAAATATATATATATTTTTTTTTTATAACGAAACATAATTTTTTTCAAATAATAGTTTTTTAATTTTGGTTTTAAAAGTGAGTTTACTGCAATTAAATATGTCTATGTTATTGAAAAATAAATTATAATTACGCGTCAAGCGAATCAGAGGAGAGTTCTGTGCATAGTTAGTGCGAACTGTGGGTACATGGAAAAGAGATAGATTCGTGTGACGGGCGCGGTAGCCAGGTACGTTAAGGGCCAACTCAGAAACCAGAACAGGACTATCAAGACGTCCATTAAGAATGTCATGTAAAATACCCATATCTAATAACAAACGACGATCCTCAAGACTAAGTATATTATGTTTATGACAAGAAGTTTTATAGTTAAGGTCCGTAAATCTGGATCTCCAATTAAGATGTCTCAAAAATGTTTTCTGAATAATATATATATACATATATTAAAATGCATGATAGGTGCCCTAATGTCGAAATTAGAGCAGAATGCAAGGCTGAGTTAAGAGCATTATCGACAAAATTAAGAAAGGTCTTTTGCGATGGTTCGGTCATGTGGAGCGAATGAATGATGAAAGAACGGCTAAAAAGATTTATGATGCGAATGTGTCTGGTTGTAGAAGTCGAGGAAGGCCGAGAAAGACATGGCACGATCAAGAACAACAAATTCTTGAAATAGATCATGTGAAAAGTCGGAATAATCGACGTGCGTGCATGAGAAGATGTATGAATGTGAAGGAAGCAAAGGAAGTGAGCCAGGACAGAGTGGTGTGGCGTTCTATCCTCTCTGCCTACCCCTCCGGGGAAATGGCGTGATGGTTAGTTAGTTAGTTAGTTATGAATAAATAAATATAATTACCATTCACCATCTTTGAAAAAGTTCAAAAGGTTTGTTCTACAGGAACAATACCCTACACTAAAAAATATATCAGATACGTGGGAATAACTATTGCCGATATTATAAATATATTTAAGTTATTAGATTCGAAGAGTACTGGCTACGCATCACCGGGAAGGGTGGGTTAATGCAATAAATGTTTAGCACTTGTAACATTATGAAAGAGTTCCCGGCCGCATATCCAATCTGTCGGCGGAACTAATTTATGCGTCTGAAGAGAGGTTTTGCCTAAGAGGGGCGGACAGGAAACAAGACGGATTTAGCCGAAGATGTCCAAACACACTTTTTAAAAATAATTTAACCTAATCATTATGATTAGGTGCTGTCTGCGTCATTTTAATCACAATGTAACCAGTGCCGCTTCATATGTACATATTGATCGATACGGTACACTTTTTATTGTTTTCAATGCGACCTCACTGGGGTGGGGTTACCCGTGCCGAGGACACTTAATATACTTTCTCCCTCTAGCGATTATAAAGATATACTACCGACCCCCCACCTTCAAGTTTTGGGTAGGTATATCGGTATGGAACAAGGGGAAGCGTACGTCACGGTACACATATCTACGCTCTAAAATGACATAGCTTCAGTGTGACGTCATAGCTGAAGATAAAAGTCTCCCGACTGACTATAAAGGTACACTACCGATACCCCACCATCAAGTTTTGATGTAAGTACATCGGTTTATACCGACGGGTATACATTATCTACCCATTAAAAGTGTCAAAAGTTTTGTTCCGCCGACCAATTTTTCCTTTAATTATGATTTATTAAAATTTTTAATCGTTTTGAGGTTGGCACTTTTTTTCTTAAAGCCTATTAGAAATATGAGAGAGAAATAAGTAAATTTTGAAGTCGAATTAAATTCCGAGATAACGTCATTTTAAGAAAACGAACGCCTAGATGCGAAAATAATGTCGCTAGATTCTGTCCTAATAACAAATAAGGATAATCCAGGCGTTAGAAAGTTACCACTCTAAAAAATAATTTAGTTATTCAATTTTTTCCATCTGTTTTACAATCTTTCCGAGTGTATGTATCGAAGCGTTAAAGGAACCGGCTTTGTACTTGATCGGTAGGTACATACAGACGATCATTAAGCGTACTGTCTCGGTGATTTCCAAAAGTCATACGAAATTCATGTTCAAGCGAGGATTTTTTGCTTGAATTAAAATTTATTGGAGTTTATAATCGCTTTGAAGTGAGCACTTTTTATTACAGAAGCCTATTTAAACTATAAATGAGAACTATTTTAAATGTTAATGACGTAAGGAAGCGGACTAATTGTTTGCGGTCATTCCATTGGCTTGTTTCGATCATATGATGTCGATATGACAAGTAGGTAGAACATACCGAGGTAAGATACAGATAGTACAGAAGTTAAGTATACCGTCTCGATATATACAGATGAAGATAGCGTTCATAATCGAGGCACTGGTGTAGTTGTAATCATATACCAATTTGTGTTAAAACTCGGAGTGCGACGCATGCTGACTAATTAAGTAGTACTAAAGTAGAGCCCTAAATGATAATTTATTTACAGATTTATACATTAATGATATTGAAATATCGTGTCTCTGGCGGTATATAAATGAATTATTTAGACATTAAGTTTAGTATTTAGACAAATTAAGCGTAAGTATATTTTCTTGTAATGGTTTTGTGAATATAATGTCCCTTGTAAGATTAGGAAGTGATTGTCTTCCTAAGTAGATTGAAGGAAAGACAGTAAGGCCTGTTTTATATGGATAGATTTTATGCAATAGAAAACAAAAAAGTATACACAAATAATCACTAAAGGCTTTAGTTAGCTGAATATAATCACATTTCTGATTATCGTATACAACTGAAATGGCTTGAAATTAGACAGCGGAGAGACTATCACTCCCTTTCACTTCTTTTCAAAGTTCAATGTACGTCATAGTCCTGACGCTCCCGAAAGCCTGCGTGAAAAAATTCAACGCTTATCAGTTCGTGGTTTACCTCTTCGTTCTAATTCTCAAGACACTCTCTTAATACCCATCCACAATTCTTCTTTCTTCTCTAACTCATATAGTGTCCGTGCGTAAATAAAATAAATATATTAGCATTTTACAACAGAGATGAAGAACATTTAATAGAAGGTAATATAGAAGTCTAGGCAATTACAGGGCTTATGACCTGTCAATGGCTGGTTTAAGTGGCCACTTTACACACTGTGTAACATTCACCGTTCTGCCTATATTTGAACATCTATATTCCTTCAATTCTTTCTTCTGCTGATGTTTGTGAAATTATTGTTGATAAATTACCTGGTCCATGAAGAAGTTTAGAAATTGAAAAAATAATATTTTCAGGCGTTGCCTAGTATGTAGGTGAAATAATTCAATTAGATGAATATCACCCGCATAAATAAAGGTTTCAGCTCTTTAACTTCACAAATTTTTAGGTACCTGGGAATTGGTAAGTAGGTACTTAGGTACTTGTTTATGGTTGAATTCCAAAACATAAAATAATTCATTTTCAAATATTTAATTATTTTTGCAAATGTCAAACTCGGCTCTTCTCACCAACAGGGGTGCACTTTATTCATGAATGCAATTTTTTAAAATGTATTAAATGTCAGTTTATATTATTTTAGTTCTACCGAAAATTTCTGATTTGGATCCATCAAAAGCGAATGTTGTTTGTAAACATTCAAAAACAACCTTTTTTAAACACAAAAAACAACATCTTCCCATTTTTTTGTATATGCATTCTCGTCGAATGCAACCCTGGTAGGTCATTTACAGGGCTTATGGCCTGTCATTGGCTGGTTTAGTAAATGCCTAGACTTCCATATTCCCTTCTCAACAATGTTTTCCCTCTCTGTTGAAATAAATTTTAAAATGAATAACTCCCTAGAGAGGAGATCCAGCCAGTCTGCAAGCATTTGGACACATTCAAACATTGTTGAATTACTATCTGGTTGAAGAAGAAGTATTAAAATTGGAAAATTGTTTTCAGGCGTTGCCTAGTAGGTGATTTGGTTCAGCCGGATGAGTCTCACCCACGTGATAAAAATTTCAGCTCTTTTACTTCACAAAAGTAAACAGATGA
>NW_028280517.1:0-17356 GCF_059751315.1 Micrasema longulum | reverse complement strand
TGATAACACTAGTTAATTCCGGAACGTCCAATACGCCATTTGCTATTTTATATAAATTTAATAAGTCATTTATAATTCTTCTTTTACATAGAGCTGACATATTTAGTGTAGATAATAAATTATCATAATCAATATTTTCAGTGGGTATATTAAGTTTGTAATTGATGAATCTAAGGAATTTACGTTGTACTCTTTCTAACTTTAAAATATGAACATTGTAATAAGGTGACCAAATTGTTGAATTGAATTCTAAATTACTTCTAACCAAGGCAGTAAATAGCACTTTGAGGGTAGTGATGGAATTAAAATCCTTTACAGTTCGCTGCAAATATCCAAGACATTTCATTGCCTTATTAGTGATTTAAATTAAACTTATATATTATGGACTTATAGTAGGTACAAATTAATGATATTTTTTTGTAGATTACCTATAAAAAAATCACCACTCGCCGCTGGTTCACAGTATGCCTCGTTTGGCTGTTTCGTGCCGTTAATTTATTACTACAATAAAGGCCTAAAGCGTACCACAATAAGATCTTTGCAGGGTATTCCAAACGGTATTCCAAACGCTCTCACGGCCGTATTATCTCGTATATTTTGTATATAAAAACTGTTTTCTCGTGCGGCGAGCGTGGCTCAGAATAGTACTCCAGGAGAATTATATATATTATAGATTTAGGCAAACTTACCTTATCAAAGTAGTCTTTTCCTATTCCGCAAATGAAACAGTTACTCTCCATATCTTCCTTCACCGACTCCAGCTGATCACGGAGCTCTCCAAAGGCATCAATGATCAAACCTATGAACAGAAATTTGAACACAATTTAGTTTACCTAATCTCTTCTAACAACGCCTGCACCTATTCTCCTCTTCGGATGCAAATGGTGGCCCTGACGAGGGCCCAAAACAGCAAAATACAGAGTTTTGAGAATAGTTATCTAAGAAGAATCTTAAGTAATAAGAGAACGGACCCTACAAACTCCGGTGACGACTGTCATCAAGCGGAGGCGATACTGTTGGTTTTGCCACATACTGCGGATGCCTCCTGAGAGCCATAACTAGGCTCGCCTGCTTTTCAGGGCATCGGCTTCTCGAGATCCTGGACGCCCGCTGTTGACTATTTGTCGGTAGTTCATGTCAGAACTACGGGTCGCGAACATGACTTGGGAGAATGCACAGGTGCTGACAGTCGACAGAGATATCTCGAGGCTCTTTGTGGACTCCAAGTTGGGAGCGGATATGGAATGTATGTATGCAATCTCTTCTTACAAGCAAATAAACCATCATGCTGTATTAGGCAGAGGAGAAGAACGCCAAATCATTTTGTTTTTGCGTACAGACTTCGATGTGAGGGTATTATTTAAAAACATGGCTCGTTCCAATACAAGCATGTTGGAACGAGCCGTGTTTCACATAATACCCACATGTAAGAGGAGAGGGGACGGGGACAAACGGGGTTTTGCAAGTCTACGACTCAAATGACTAACAATGCTATCTTACCCTGAATGATGGCAAGTAGGATGACAATGACGAAGAAGAAGAAGGTGATGTCAAACATGATGCGGTACGCTTCGTAGTCGTCTCCATCAGGGTCACCGATCTCGTCACCAATACCTCCACCAGCTCTCACTCCTTTGTACAAATGGAACACGAAGCACTGAAAACACAAAAATAAGCAAGAATATGTTTAATATGTCCAAATGTTTGTAGTCGTGTGTTGTGTCGGTGAGTCTAGTAGCATATCATTGATTTGGGTATATGGACACTTAAATATTGACGGTTACAAGGCAGGCGATGAATTGGCGAGGCTGGGAGCTGAGACAGCCCCAATAGGCTCTGAAGCCCTAATGTTGGTTGTCCAGATGTGCTATTCGTAATGAACTTAGGCCGTGGGCCCAGAACCAGAGTACAGTAGCCGGCATTAAAGAAAGTACATCGGACTTAAGAAAGAGACTACCGGCGTAATCGGTAAACTGCGACTTTGTAGAGCGTCGTCTTTGTCATACATACACGCATACAGATATCGAGCTCCTGGGACAGAGACGACGCTCCACAAAGTCGGCAGTCTCATGATGTATTTTACTGCCGGGTACTGAATAATGCTTTGGTAAAAAGCACCTAGTCAGCACCATGCGAAGGTACTTTGATATCTATGCCTAAATCTCCTCCTCCAAGCCCAAATCCTTTGATATCTAGTAAAAAGGTCATAGGCGAGTGCTCTCACATCCTCAGGTTCAACCAATAGACCACCGAATGTCTCCTCTGCAAAACATACACATCAAAGTTTCACGGAGGTTCATTCTAGCAAGGTGTTTATTCCATATGCAGTGCCCTGTAAGGACTCTAGTGATAACCTTCCCTTGGTTTTGGCTATGTTTCATAAGGTCGTATGCAAACCTTTGCGAGTACTCCTTCGGTATTTATTCAGTTCAGGTCCCTTCTGCCATCTGACTACCGAATTGTGTCAAACACACTATAATAGGCTTGTTTTTGCGTTTTTATATCAATTTTCGGAAACAGAGTTTCATGATTGCATGAAATCACTGATAAAATCGATTTGATCCGTGATCAGTAATTTCGCATCACTAATGAAATTAGTTTGATAGCTGTCATTCTAATCAAGCTATATTTAAAGGATTATACTTGTTTTCTGTAACCCCTTAAACGGAAGTAACTTTCGGGATACACCTCTCGTATTATGCGCTAAATAGCTTCATTTTTCGATGCAATTCAATTAGCTTAAATCTTAAAAATTGTATTTATAGAATATCTTACCGTAAGCATGTCATGACACTTCTTTTCCACGACATCTTCCTCTTCAGAGACGTAAAACTTCCTGAAGAAGTTGAAGGCTATGACCGTATAGATGTACACGATGATGGTCAGCAGCATCACAGTCAACACCAACTGAAATATACATTTATTGATTAATATTGTTGGGGCAAATTATGCATAGTTTATTATGGCATCAATAACTCATTTTCCGTTTTTGGTGGAGATTTCTAAGTGTGCTTCTAATACCCTAAATTATTAAAGTACCTGTTTTCCGTTGTGAGTTACGGACTGCAAGATGGTGCGAAGAGTCTTGAAGCCGACAGCCACGTCCAGGAGATGAGCGGCGAAGAAGAAATTGTTGAAGTTGCCCATAACGGAAAAGACGAAGTACCACAGGGAGTACAAAAAGGAGTTGTCCGTGATGGTCACTCCCGCCTTCCAAACTTGATAGCGCCAGTCGATGTTCAGGATGCTGGAAGGGTAACATTATTTTTGAACGTACTACGATGACATTAATGAATGTATTCATTTTATTTAAATACATAATACTTTTTTCTGTATGAACACTGGGTTTTGTAATGACAATAGTAATAATATAATAATTTTAGTTCGAAGGTGGGCTAAAAACTTTTGCACACATGCTTGTAGAACGCGAACGAAATAATCTCCAGAAGCGCGCCAGGTGTCACGTGGAAGTAACATTCCCCCTCTATGCGCATTAGGGTGGGGCGATTTTTTTAATAATGTATATTCATGCTTCAATTTTCATTATAATCGGTATGTTTTCTAATTTATGATAATTATGTCTCATTTCTTTACTATTAATGGCATATTTTCTAATTAATTTTTATATTTCAATTTTTATTATTATTATCGGCAATTTATATTTATATTGATTTTTTCTAATGTTGTTATTATTCTTTGAATTTATTAAGCATCATTTGATGAAATAAAAAAAAACATATGTAAAAAATAAGGCCCTTCCTAAACACAGGAATTTCCTAGCTAGTCGGGACCTGAAACAAAGAAACTCTGTACATTTTAAAACTGTGAAATACATAAATAAATAAATAAAAAAAATTCTCAATTTTGAAATGGGTCTAAAAAGTTGCCTTTTGAATTACTCGGAATGCCAAAAATTTAAAAAAATATATTTGATTCTACTTTTGGCCCTAAATCATAGCTTGAAGTTTTTGAAAAAGTCGATTTTTTGCGCTAAACCGGCTGTTATTTCGTATTTAAGTAAAAAAATCAGTCCAATTGAATTTTATAATGAGCATTAAACCTTATTAAATAAGCGTCTAAAGGCGTGAGTTGCGCTTTTTGTAATAAAAAGGTAGCATTGTTTTAATGAGCCATTGTTTTCGTCAATATTAGCCAGGCGCTTAACGGAATCAGTTCCACGGAGTGTAAACTTTTTGCATTTCGGTAGTTTTAAAACGTGTACGAATTTGTAATGCGATTAAGTAATATCTTCACTAACAAAAAAATAATTTTATCCAAATAGATAATTAACAAAATGTTCAGACAGTGATAAACTTCAAACCTCGGTAGAGGGCCAAAAGTAGTATTGAATATTTAAAAAAATATTTTTTACGTTCAATGTGATCCAAAATGCAACTTTTTAGACCCCTTTCACTTTGATGTCTAAAAAAATTAAATAACTTCATACATCATTGGCCCACTCTAATACATGGGCATGTGCCCAGGTTTGAAGGCGTTGGGTTCATTCATTGTATTTTGAGAAGCAAAAGTATGGAGACGTGTTCTAGTGTTAAGCTAGGGTTTCCTAGGACAGCGGTGCCCGTATTTTAACGGCCGTAGTGAACGGTGATGCGGTGGACAGCCGTCGCAACGGTAACTACAGTGTAGTTTCCTAGGAAAACGGTGTTATCAACACCATTTAACACCGTTTCCCTAGGAAACCACTCTTTAGTCGACGTTACGACGGCTGTCCACCGCATCGCCGTTCACTACGGCTGTTAAGTTGCGGGCACCGCTGTCCTAGGAAACCCTAGCTTTATCAGAACCGCGTGACGGCTATTAAAACAAAAAAACCCTGACAAAGAAACCGAAGATGAAATAAGCTCACATGGTGATTCAATAGTTGGCCTATTTGCTTGCCTGAGGTTCCAGGTTCGATTCCCTGTTTATTCAGTAATTGGTGAACTTCATTTCATCCTGAACATGAGTGTGTTATTCATCTATTTGTAATTTTATTTAGTTTTTTACTTACAAGTAAATAAGGCCACTGCCTTCCTCTTCTTGGGATGAAAACGAGGTCTTCTCCATTCCGAGCAGATTGGAGATGGAGTCAAAATCGTACGTTTCCGAGTACTTTTGGCGAACTTTCTTTTTCACAAATTTGTCCCAGTAGTTTACAGGAAACGATCTGTAAATATGTAAATATTTCAACGTATAAATCGATAACTGTATTTATTTATTTGACGGACTTATGCAGTCCATTCTAACGATGGTAAATACAATTTCTTATAATAAATACAGGCACTAATACCACCTCTCACTTCTGTTCAATGTACTTTATAGTCCTAACGCTCCTATATACCTGCGTGAAAAATTTCAACGCTTATCAGTTCATGGTTTACCTCTTCGTTCTAATTCTCAAGGCACTCTCGTAATACCCATCCACAATTCCTCTTTCTTCTCTAACTCATGTAGTGTCCATGCGGCTCGACTGTGGAATCATCTCCCATCCACCATCAAAGATGTTACTTTATTATCTCTGTTTAAATTACGTCTGAAGAAACATCTCCTTTCTCTTCCTTAACCTTTCCTCTTTTTTATCTTTTAACATTGAGTAATAGTTTTGATTTAAGTTAATTTATAAACAAATACGTTTGTTTCTTTAACTTTTGATTTTTTTTCTATTGAATATGTTCTGTAACTTGAATTATAAAAATGAAACTTTTATTTTATTGGTTGGTTGGAAGAAATTGCCGTTTGGCAATAATCCCGATCAATAATAAAATACAATTGAAGCTAGGACAAAAAAAATAAAAATTACTACCTCAAGACAAGATCTGGTCTATCTTAGTGAATTTTTAAATCTATAAAGACTCTCACCAAAAAAGTTCAGATCTTGTCTCGAATTTACAATACGACACAATCGGGACATTGGTGCAAGCAAGCCATTGAATGCCACTTGTTCCAGTAACGATGGTACATCAATTAAGCCATTCAGCAAATTAAACATAAATATGGAGTCAATGTTATTTCTACGTTTTTGTAGACTTGAGATTTTGAACATTGACTCCATTTCTCCGTAAGTGTAGTCTCCTCTCTCGAGGCCAATCATCCATGCTACTTTTCTTAGCAAACGATGTTGCACCGATTCGATATGATTTATGCATATTCTAAAAAAATCGAACAAGTGAGCAATATAGTGTTTTAACCGTGAACATATTAGTAAAGTCGCTAGATGTCCTGCCAACAAAACCCAAGAGTTTTAGTGACTTGTTAATGTATGTATGTAGATATTTAGAGTAAAATTAAGCATCTAAAAATCAGAGGGATGATTATTCAAATATGCTGGATAAGAGGACATGCTGGTATCGTAGGACATGAGAGAGCAGATGAGCGAGTAAGAGCCGCAGCTTGAAATAGCCCCGCCACACTATGCTCCTTGCGCCGCTCATGCTCATGCTCCTCGCGCAATTCGTCGCACTTGTCATTTGTCTTTGCTATACAATGGACGATGAAACTGTGGCAGCGTGCGCGCTATGCATTTTAAGTATGAGAAAAACCGATATTCAGGAGAAAAAATACTATCAGAATCGCATATTTTTCTTTCCAGACAATTTTTTTTTGCCCAGTGTTATTTTCACAACTAAATATAGATTTAAGGCCTCGTGGCGTTGTGGTTAGCGCGTTTGCCTACCATGCAAGAGGTCTCGGGTTCGATTCGCGACATGGTTGATAAGAAATATTATTTAAAAGGGTGTTTTTACACTAATATATTTCATAGTCCCTAGACTGGTACCTGAAGCGTAAGACTGATCACCTTACCTTCATGTAACAAAAATGATCAATATACGCTGCGATTGGTGTTCCAATGCAGTTCCCTTTGCTCCATTCGGTGCGGAAAGGGAATGATGATATTTAAATTATTTATTATTATTGTAGGTTTCTTTGGTGTCCTGACGAAGAGACGGGTACGTCTCGAAGCCGGTAGACAAAGAAAAGTCGGTAAGTGGCTATATACAAATATTTATTTATCAAGATCTATCTAAATAATGTTTTTTAACTATCGAATTATATTATGCTTTATAGATATACATAAATATAGATAAAATATTACATAAAAGTATGTAGGTAAATAAATAAATATTTTTAAATAATTTCTCTAGTATGAGAAACGTCAGCCCTACGTGAAATTGGACGCAAAATATGTTTTCTTACGCGTGGTAAAAATTAAAGCATTAAATTGTACGCCACAAGTTTCTTGAAAATGTATGAAAAAAAAAGTTAAAAAATATTTTAGTTAAAACAAACTACTTTGATCGACGTTACTAGTTCATATAAATTAACCAATAATTACAGAGTTGTCAAATATTTACGGTTTGAAGTAAGTCAACGGACCGATCGGCAGAACTGACCGAGGAGAAGCGGAAGAAAACTTGAGACGTCACTTGGGAGTAATTTCAGAAATACAAAACTTTAAAAACTGATAGCGCTGATAAGACGATACATAAAAAATGCAAAAAAACGTAAAAATGTGTAATAGTCTATTAACAAATAATAAATAAAAAACTAATAAATAATAAAAAAAACATTACAGCGTCTGTACCAAAAGTATTTTGAACCCAGTTGACATAATAATACATTGGATACCCATGAAAATTCCAATAGGTAAATTTAACGAGTAGACAAAAAGGAAACCTACTTTATTTACAGAAACAAACAGACGACAATGATATAATATTATAAAAAAGATACGGTTTTAAGACAGACCAGCAAAGTTTCTAAATAAAAATCATACATATTAAATTGTGGTACAACAAAAGGTTGTACTTATGTATGTGTATTTGTATGAGAGTAAGTGTAGAGGTATGTTTGTGTGTGGGAGTGTAAGTGTTCTGGTGTGTGTAAGTGTGAGCTTCATTAAATAGCAAGTGGGATCGTATCGTAGCCAGAAAGAATGAGTATTGATTTATTTTTAAATAAATTAAGGGGCGTGTCAAATATATCAACAGATGGAAAAAAACATTATAGCTAGAGTAAGAACGATAGAGGAAAGAGTTTTGTGCATAGTAAGCAGGTGCGTTCCGTCCATAGATACTGTGGATGCGGCGCATCCCTTGAAATTTAAAAAAATAATATGAATTTTACCAAAAAAACATTATAAATACGAAATAAAACCTTCAAATATTCCTAAAATTCTCACTGAGAACGTTCGAGTGCACGCGATTTGAACAATATCTTCAGTATACATACCTAGCTACATATGCGTATTTCCTATACCAACGTACGTACTGAATATCTAGGTATCTTGTTCTTGAAAGTATTTGTTGTATACGCGGGATGCTGCTTGTCGAGTTGCGTCTAGTTCCCATAGCAATTGTCCAAATTTTCGCGCATGCACTTTAGGTTCATAAGGTTTTAGATTTCTCTTTCGAGACTCGGAGAGATAAGAAGCATCCAACTTGTATAATGCAAAGAAAAAACGACTCTAATAACGTTTATCATAAAGTTCGAAGTAGCGCATTATTGACACTTGGCCCAAATTTAAGAACGGTTGTCTCGGGTCTTGTTTTAGGTGTTTTGATGTCTATATTGTGATCTCATTTTCACACCTATTTTTTTATACTTACGCACCCACACACACGCACCCTTTCCCTCATTCATTTCCACACGCACATGTATCCTCTCCCTCATTCATTCACGCATACACACATTTACATACACATGAATACAAACGTCACACAAATACAATTACTAAACTTCTTTTCTTATATATTATGTGTCATTATATTTACAGTGGAATTTTAAAATTGGCTTTAGCATTGTTAAGATTTTTCTACTTATTTTGTTTATGTAATAGCTGTAAAAATCCCAAATAAAATAAAATAACAAAGACCTAACTATGTTGACTAAATGGACAAACACAAACTTACTTACACTTAATGAAAAAAATGCAATATTATCCATTTTGAATCTAGAAAAAAATGTCATAAAGTAGATGCTTATATAAATAATGAACGACTTACTGAAATTGAACATGTTAAATACTTAAGACTAACAATAGACAGACAATGAACATGGACAATTCATATCAACAATTTAATTAGCAAAGTGGCGACCTCCGTGGTGTAGTGGTCAAGACGCTTGACTCACGCACGGAAGGTTCCGGGTTCGATTCCCGGTGAGAACACAAAAATTAAAATGTGATTTTTCTCAAGCCTGGGTGCTCTGAAATGTAATTCACCACTGTAATTAGGCCTCCTGGCCTGTTGTGGTGCAAAAAAAATATGTAAATATATGCAAAAATTATCAAGTCTTTTTTAAAAAATCAAAAACTTTGTTCCAAAAACGGAAAAAATTCTAATGTATGAAGCCTATGTAAAAACTAAAATATGTTATACGCAACTACTATGGGGAACAGGATATCAAAATGACATAAACAGACTACAAATACAACAAAATAAAATATTAAAGTTAGTATATGACCTTCCCTATCTAACTGCAACTAGATAACTTTTTAAACAAACTAAGCAATAAACAAAGAATATTTTACAATACAATGATATTTGTTCATAAAATTATACACTCTAATAAAAAAACAGGATTTTGGAAAAAAATTGATCGGAACCAGCATGAACACGATCACAATACTAGAGAAAAGAACAAAATTAGACTTCCATTTAGGAAAAAGGCAAAGTCACAAAACTCAATTTTATTTAAAGCAATTAAAAAGTATTACGAAATGGAAAAAAATATTTATGAAGAAAAAAACATATCAAAATTTAAAATAATGGTCAAGACATATGTGATAAACAATTTATAAATTAAATATATTTGCAATGTTATTATTAGAACACACATAACAATATGTATGATATGTGTGCCCTACTTTAAGATTTAAATAAAAAAAAATAAAAAAAATATAACTGAACTCTTTCAACTAGAATCATTAAAATTTATCCATAAATTAGCCACTAATGTAATTGTAGACGAAGAACTAAAACTTGTAAAAAATTGTAGTCAACATGGACATAATACGAGAATATCAGACAAATACCATATCCAACTTTCTAAAACAAGACAAGGACAATCAAGACTTATGAACCAGGGACTGAAATTATACAATAAACTACCAGACAAAACTAAACAAAAGACTCAGACAAACTTTTCAAAAGATGTAAAAAATATTATTATGAATGAAAAATGTAAATATTATTTTATGTAAAATGAATGTATTAATCCGTAAGGGTTTATAAATAAATTTTCAAAAAAAAAAAATTTCTGAATAAACCTACTAAAATAAGGAACATGACGGTTTTTTGTCGGCATCCTTACTGATAAAAGTCACCGCACGCGCCCGATAGTGCTACAGACTGGCAGATGGAACAAATACTTATTTCTTGTCACGAGAAAGGGGACATTATTTAAAAGAAAAATAATTTAATTATAAATTGTAAATGTGATGTCACTGAATTTCATAAAAGTAATACATGGATTAGAGCGAGAATAAAGATCACCAAGTGGTCCATAGGGCTGCCAACCAGAAATGGAGCTGGGCTGGTCATATAGCCAGAATCACAGACTCTAGATGGACCAAAAAAGTCTTGGAATGGCGACCCAGAACGGGTAGAAGAAGTGTCGGCAGGCCTCAGACGAGGTGGTCTGATGACATAAGACGAGTTGCAGGAAGCGGTTGGATGCTGCTGGCTCAGGATAGGGAAATATGGAGACTAAAGGGGGAGGCCTATGTTCAACATTTAACAAAAGACGGCTGATGATGGTGATGATATTATTATCTAGTAAAATGCAGTTGTAATACTGGGGTCAATTGTTTATTTTTTTAATGGTTTATTCAATTAGTTTTTTAAATGGGATATTATTTATTTATACATACTTGGCACTAATTACAAGTTTATCCCAGTGACTCTTGATGTCATCGTCCTCCGGTTGCTCAGCCACATACAAACCGTCGAATTCGAGACGTCTAGCTATCTCCTTTTCCCTTTTGAATATAGCCAACGGCACCTTTGGAAAAGACACAGACAAACCATGAGTCCAATTACAATAATCACATGCATAATTTCTTGCTAAAAACCAAAAGCTTTTCTGTGCATTTGTCGATCTGCAAAAAGCGTTTGATAGAGTTGACCAAGAAAAATTATGGAAGGTGTTATCGGAGTACGGAGTGAGCGGAAATCTAACACGTGCTATTGCTTCTCTGTATAAAGACAGCGCAGCATGTGTTAGGGTAAACGGATCACACACATCGTGGTTTGACATTCATAAAGGAGTGAAGCAGGGATGTGTGATGTCACCATGGCTGTTCAACGTGTATATCGATAACTGCATGAAAGAATTGAAAGGCATGGGAGCAAGAATGGAATGGGAGCAAAAATGGGTGATTTAAATGTCAATTGTCTTTTGTATGCTGACGATGCCGTGCTTCTTGCTAACAACAAAGAGGAACTGCAATTCTTGGTAACAAAGGCCTACGATGTATGCGAGAGAAGCAATTTGCTGATAAATGTCGATAAATCGAATGTGATGGTTTTTGAAAGAAATTAAAGTATGAGAGGAATTTGTGTATCTGGGAAGTATGTTCACTAGGGATGGAATGACTGAGAAAGATATTGAAAGGAGGGTGAGTGCCGGGAACAGAGTAAACTGTGCACTTAAATCGACCTTGGCAAATAAATGTTTGTCACAAGAGGCAAAATTGGCAGTTCACAACCTGGTCCTAGTCCCGTCCCTGATGTATGGGAGCGAAGTATGGACTTGGAAAAACAGGGATGAAAGTAGGCTGAACGCTGACGAAATGCGATATTTCAGGCGAATGTGTGGTAAAACTATGTACGATAGATGCGCAAATGTTGAGATCCGTACATTATGTAAGGCTGAGACAAGCATTATCGGCAAAATCAAGAAAAGAGCTCTGCGCCGGTTTGGACATGTAGAACGAATGGACAGCGAAAGAACGGCTAAGAATATTTACAATGCGAATGTTGATGGATGCAGAAATAGAGGAAGACCAAGAAAGACATGGCGTGACCAAATCCAACAAATACTTAAAGATGCACATGTCAAAAGTCGGTATAATCAGCGCGCGTGCATGAGAAGATGTATGAGTGTAGAGGAAGCGAGATCTGTTTGCAAAGATAGAGTGTTGTGGCGTTCTATCCTCTCTGCCTACCCTTATGGGGAAACGGCGTGATGGTTTGCTCGTTTTTGTTTACATACATAAAATTATACATTTATACAAAGTTGCTTCGACTATCTAATTAGGGTTATTTACCCAGTTCTAAGCAAGTCAAAAATATACATAAAAAACAGTCATGGAAACAATAATACAGATAGTAGACATAGGGAAGAGCATAGTTAAATACATAGTATAAAAACATAGTAAAAGATGTAGTAAAAAATGTATATAGGCGGGATGTCGTGCGGGGGGGGGGAGAAACTGGTATATTGTAATTCTATGGTTGAATATATATTTTCATACCTTGAGATGGTAGTAAGCGATCAGCATCGCGAGAGAACAGAGGGAATGAAGAGCGGCGGCCAGTCTCATAACATGCTCCATATAGAAGAAATCTTCATCCACGTGGACCAGCTCTATGGGATCCTCCTCTTCTCCACTACTGTTCTCTCCGCTGCCTCCTGATGGAACAAAAAAACAAGGATTTACTTTATAATTATATACGCCCAGATGGCTTTTACATGACAGATACAAAATTCTAATTCAAGCATTTCAAGGTATAACAAGACAATATGTAAATCTAACAAATAAAGGTATTGGAAGCATTCGCGAAAAACTTTGAAAAAAGAATTGTGAGATTTGTAATTATGCTTTCACCAATGGAGAATGCTTAGTTTGCGGTGTCAAGTAGCATAATTGAAATCTGTTTTTGCAAGATTTAGAGACGTGTTTGAATTACGCTATTATTTATTATAATTTATATTCTATATTCGTTTATTGCAACAGAGAGGGAAAACATCTTGAGAAAGGAATGTGGAAGTTTAGGCATAAGTTATGAGTTATTTTGATTTTATCGCCCGCGCCGTAAGAATTTTTAATCTAAAAATTGATGATGAAAAGCGAAACACTTCAATTTCATCATACTCGTTTCCGAGCCGGTGTAGCCGGACGACTGGAGAGTTTATTTGTTAAATTTCCTAAGCCATTTACAACGGTTACATAAAGAAAAATATACACAAGAAACAAACAGAACCTTACAAAGAAACATAATAAACAGAATATACGTACATAAATAAGTAAATATATGTTGCAAAAATAAACCTGGATAGTAAAATAGTCAAAATAATAGTAAAAATAGAAAAAACCTAATCGACATATTATAAGACTTTGAGTTAATCATTAGAGATGAAATGGATTTTTGGATCCGGTAACCGGCCAAGCCGGCCTAATTTCACTTTTCGGCCGGATACTCAAAAGAAGCTCTAGATACTCTAGATATGGTTAGAAGTTAAATACCCAGCCGGATACCAGATAGAAGCTATATAAATTAGGCCGGATACCAAGTAGACTTTACATATCCGGCCGCATACCGGTTAGTACCTCAATATCCGACCGTGCACCGGGTATTAGCTTGATATCCGGCCGGATATAGGATAGTAGCTCAATATCCGGCGGATACCCATATATTTAACTGCGAAAATTTCATGAAATCAACGCGATTTTCTCCTCATTAGTAATCTTATATTTTCGTATTGTGTCTTACCATCGCCCGATCCCAGAATTCCACTTCCCGAGCCCGACCCCGAACCGGAACCGGAACCAGATCCGCTGATGATGTCAGCGATGCTGTCTCCGCTTCCTTCCTGATCATCTTCTCCAAGAGTCGTTACCTGAGAACAAATATCGTTAGAATGGGACAATGAAGGAGCGTATTTGAAATTAGAGGGTGGATTATTCCGCAATAGAGTTTTCACAAGTCGGGAATAATGTTGAAAATGTATTACATATTTAGACAGGCGCCGTAGCGTAGTTGGTTTAACAGCTAACTGTGTAACTGGCGTCTCGGGTTCGATTCTCAATTAGTTTGGGTGTTGTGGTGTATTACGAGTTAAAACTTTATTTTCCACCTGCTGACGAGCCTATAGAAATGAGGCCTAGTGGGTTATTTATTTAAAAAAGAGAATAATTTTACAATTCTAATGCTATAATTATTAATGTTTAAAAAACAACAAAATCGAGTTTATGGTCCCGTGGATAGTGTTGCGGACTCACGGATCAGAGGTCCGAGGTTCGAACCCCACTCTACCCCAACTTGATTTACATTTTCTAATAGTGAGTTATTTACAACTCGTTAAAAATGGCCACCAAAATTGAAATATTTGGGTGAATTATAAGAACGCTAATATTTCTTTTACAAAAAAAACTTTTCGGCTCGCAGTTGGCGTCACGTCACTTTGATGTAACACGTCATACCCGCCGAGTGCGCTTCTAACTAACATTACGTATAAGTATGGCAAACTTTAATTGTCGTAAAATAATTAAGGACTAATTTGTTGGAATTTGTTTTTTGGGTCTTCTTGTTCTCTTCGTTTTGAAAAAAAACGGATACAGCTTATGTTAACGCCCAATACACTAGTTTTTTTTATGGCATTGAAATTCTTATTTAATGATATATTTACCTTATAGAAGAGCAGCATGAAGTTGATGCAGAAGGCCAAAACGAGAGCCACGTATTTGAGGTTATAGAAGTTTCTAGCGAGGAAGGAGACAGCCGGTGCGTGTATTGGCTGAGGTCCATTTGGCTCAGAGCTGATGGCTGAGGAGCTGTCACCTACAGGACAAAACACAGTTTTATTTAGATGAGAGAGAAAAATATTATTAAGTAGTAAAATTGAAATATGTTTTTGCAAGATTTAGGAGACAGTTTTGAATTACGCTATTATTTAGGCATGTTGGTTTTTATGTATAGTTTATTTTGGAATCTAATTTTCCATTTTTGGTAGAGATTTCCAAGTTGGCTTGTAATACCTTCATATGTAAGATACGGTACAAATTGAAGAGCGGATGGGAGCGCGCATGGCTGACCCCTGGGTCAACAGGGTAGACATGACTACAGTAATTTGTTTTTACCATTAAAATTATGGATTGGCATTTTCGATGAAGTCACACACTTACGCTTTCATGTGGTCCTATTCGCTGGCCTAGTGTGTGTCCACCATAAGTTGTTTAATATTAAGTACATATTCGATATTTCAACCGAAAATTATGCCGAATACCGAACATATAAAGTCACGCCACGAATATGCCAAATACGAATAATTACTCGTTAATTACCGAATATTCGATGCATCCTTATAAAATACCTTTTTGCTTTCTGCCTCTATGGCCGACATGGCGGCTTGCTGTGCTTGCTGGGCTTCGCTCCTCTCTTGTGCCTGGCGTTAGCGGCCTCACCTCTGAAAATAACCAATAAAGTATGTAGAAATATATTACTAGAGTGGACTGATGATTAGTACACCTATCAACAGATGGCGCGTTGAGCCAGAAAATAAAAACATTTCTCAAAAGAAAAATCTATTACTACGCAGCTGTCAAAATTTCAACCAATTTCAGAGTGTTTTGACCGTTTGGGAGCATTTCGTTAGCGAGTCGCTACAATATTAAAATATTATAATGCTATCAAAATAACGTATTGCGAGCCATAGCGAATGCCCCCTAGCTTTCCAGGAACACCAAAGTGTGGGAGTATTTCAAAGTGTCTCTAGTAAAATACGAAATTCGAAAATTTAGTGAGGTATGCCAGCTAAGGCTCGGTAACCACATCAATAGTCTGGCCAGCAGCTTACTAGATGTAAGTGGAGTTGATAGATGTCTCAATCACTTTCATCATCATTCCATGTCCGCTCCCTAGTTGGAGCATATGGTATCTAAAAGAGTCTCCATGCATCTCTATCGGCAGCCAACTTCTTTGCATCCTCCCGAGCTAGGTTCTCGTCCCGAAGTTCTGACATAAACTGCTAACTAACAGTCAGCAGTGGACATCCAGGACATCGAGAACCTGACGCCTTGTACTTTACAAGCGTGGTTAAGACTCTCAGGAGACATCCACAGTATATGGCCTAGCCAACTGTATCGTCTTCGCTTGACGACAATTGCTTTAGCGTTCTGGATTTGCCAAATAGGTATTTGGCGTACCAGCTTAACAAAAGAGATGACAGAGGTCATCCGATGACTCCTTTCTCTTACTCAATAAACCATTTAAAAGTCTACTTATGTTCTACGAACGATTGTAGATTGGAGAGAAGGAAAAAAAAGATATTGAATGAATTGCATTTCGAATTGCTTCTTCATTCACCTTATTCTCCAGATTTGCCCCATGCGACTTCTTTTTGTTCCTTAATTTAAAAAGATAGACACGTGGAAAGCAATTTAAATCGAATTAAGTGAAAGGAATCGAAAAGCTGTTGATAGCTGAATTCGTTGTATCAGTTTTCATTGTCAGGCTCACTTATCGACCCACTTAGAAAACCCGTGTGCCAGAACGTTTTCCCGTCTTGTTAAAGTGGAATTCTCGGTAAAGTTAATATAGAAACTTACCCCAGAAGGTCTATGAGAGAGGGGGGTGGTTCAGAGCTAGACTCTCCTTCATGAGACCCTTCTCCACCATCTTCTAGAGATGTGTCGCCTTCCTCGGCTGAAGAAATATTTGGAGACTCATGTGGCTGTACCTTTATCCTAGAACAATCAATAAATTACACGTGTAATAAAAGTTATGTCAATTCAAACATCTTTAAATTGGTATAAGGAACACTATTGACTATCGTAGTAATTTGAAATACTGTAAGACTATAGGACTCAACCGCAAAATTTTGCCGGTTGATACCGTCCGTCAATTAATAAATGCGTTTGTAAGTCTAGAGTCGATTATTGTAACCGTATCTATGCAGGTCTACCAATGAACAAAATGACTCGCCTACAGTCTGTATTGAATGCTGCAGCGAGACTTATTTTTGTAATCTCTAAGTTCAGTCATATCACTCCACTACTTCGGGAATTACACTGGCTACGTTTTCCACAGAGGGTCGAATACAAACTCTGTTGGCGTGTGTATAAATCACTGCACAACTCTGCTCCGGAATAACTAAGGGAACTATGCATTCCAGATGAACTAGCTGGCAGGTGTCTCACGCTTAGATCAGCTACGTCTACGGCGAGAGGAAAAGTTATTATACCTCTACGCAAACAGCGCACTAGATTTAGTAAACGCACATTTGCGGTCGCAGGCCCTATGGCCTGGAATGCTTTCCTAGCAGAGGTGCGAGGCTGTGAAAAGTGAAGTGATATTTCGGAAGAAACTTAAAACCCACTTGATCTCTAAATCATTTGAACAAATCCGTAGCATGA
>NW_028280516.1:0-33077 GCF_059751315.1 Micrasema longulum | reverse complement strand
TGGAGAAGTTCATTTAAATCCACCTCTAACCCTGACAGGTCGTTTAACTTTAAACGTTAACAATGGCCCAGGTGTTATTTCTCTCTGCATAGTAACTGCCAACTGCGGCAAAAGTTTTAAAAGTTAATGCATATTATGTGCGCTAGAACTTATTTTAGAATCATTCCATTTCATGTTATTTAGTCAATCTTGAGAGGAGCAAATTAAAGTGTAAATGATAAAAAAAATATCTAAAAGGGGAAAGAATAATGAAAAAAAAGGTTATGCAGAAAAATATTGAAGCTAGTGTTGGTCGGATTATTGAAGATTATTTTATAAAAAAACATATTTAAAGATTTTGTTTAAAAAAAAAAAAAACACAAATAACATGTGAGTCGCAATAGACCGCTTTACAAGCTATTTGTAATCCGGTGCTTAAACATAAGTTAAATGTATGTTTTAAAAAGCTTTAGAAAATTAATACAAATACGAAAAATGCGATCTATAAAATAAAATAATATACCATAGTTTTACTATAGAAGAAAGCAAACATTTTTTCAAAAATTTTCAAGAAAAAAATATCCTGCATTATCCTGCTATCTAGGAACATTTAAATAAATTATTATTATTATTATTTTAAAAGAGAGAATACATGTTTCTTCCGTGTGCCATCTAAACTGACAAGACAAAATTTTCTATTTTACCCAGACAACACCTCAGCGAACTATTTGAAACAACCTACAATACCTATAATACGTGAGCAATATGACTATAGATTCACTGAAGCTGATATTTTTTATGACAATTAATGTTAATTCAAGTCAAAAGTCAAAAAAATTTACAAAGAAGGATGTATTAATTTAATTTTATTATAAGATACATCTTTTTAATTTCTCATCGTTTACATTTAAATAACGTAATTTGAATAATTAATTTGAGTGTAAACATTTGTTTTGGTATGTGCATGGATGTTCTATACTAATACACAAATAAATTGACAATATGTTTTGAACATACTGTTTTTTTACCCAATAAAATAAATACATAAGATTAGTTAGACTTAAGTCCCCTGAAACATTATAAATAAATATTTATACTTACTATCTACGAGCATATTAGTTCAATATACTCAGTAAGTTGAATATAGGAAAAGGGTATTAATTAGATTACACCAATAACCGATGAACCAAAAATTAATCATTTTATAAATATTTTAGTTAAAATTATAATTACTATCGTATACAACCTACATAATGCGTTTATGTGTATATCATAATACGTATTATTATGTCAGATTTACAAACTTTACATTTATCTTATATTTGATTACTTTTGAACTATGTTACACAATTTGTATCAATTAGGTTCGGCCGTAAATAAATGAATATGTTGATCAGTACAAAAATATCCCTCTCCTAACCAATTACGCAACATAATATCAAACATTTTATTCAAGTCTGGAAAATATTTAATGAGAATAAAAGAAGATATAATGATAAATGTTATTAAATATTTGTGTATAACCACTTACCGACTTTTCTATGCTAACCGGTTTTGAGACGTACTCGTCTCTTCGTCAGGGCACCAATTAAACCAACATGCAAACCAACATGCAAAACCCACTTTACACCTTCACCATATTTGTTGCACAAAAATATGAAACCAACACGACATGCATTTTAATAAGCACATGCATTGATAAGTACAAACATGCACTGATTAAATAATAAAAATATTCTATTTGAGAATTAATGAAAAAAGCAGAGGGGATGGGAGGAGGGGGTAAGCTTAATAGGTTTAATATTGGTTTTATACAAATATTTAATAACATTTTTTTTTAATGTTTGACCACAAAGTTAATGCTTTCAATATTAATGAAGATATTAAAAAATAATATAGGGCATATTTTAAAAGATAATTGAATTAAAATTGAATTGGTTATTTATTAGGGAAGTTTTTGGTTGATAGCTTTACTTTTATAAAATGTTTCAAGATTTTCTCAATTTTATAATAATTAGTGATGTGTGTTATTTTTAGTAAGAATATGTATTATATTAAGAATCTGTTATATAACGCATAACTTCTAATATTGTAATAAAAAAGGGACAAAATGGTTTTAATTTTAAAAATATCATATTTAACAGTTTTTTTAACACAGACGCATAGGCGCCAAGCCACATTAAACATTAAAATATATTAAAAAAATAAAAAAAGAGCATATTTCCCTCACTAAGCATCAAAAACTTACACATAATCCGAACGGGGGACCAAACGACCCCAGCGCCTACTTGTATATGGCGTCAGGAGAATAAAACGTTGGAAGTGTTTATGATCGTGCAATAATTTATTCATGTTTTCGCGTGCACATATTTTACTCATTCGTGTATTTTGTTCATTTTTGTTAGTTTGCCAAATGCTTATGTACATTAAGTGAAATTGACCCTTGTATTATTTACGCCTTTTTTTGTTTAAATATTTGAAAAAAAAAAACTTTTTCAAAATTTAAAAACAAAAAAAGGAAAATGCTTCTCCCTAATAATTTCACGATTACAAAAAATATATGGCAAAAGGCTTTAATAATACTTGAGTTTTTAAATTAAAATCGGTCTATGGGGGATTCGAATCCCCCGTTTTGGTCCGGCTAGGTAAATGTAAACTTGGAGTATTTTCATAATCCATGTTTTAAATTCTCTTTTGAAATTCCAGCAGTTCACTTATGCATCACTGCACCAGAGCAATCATTTTATGCTTTCTTAATAATAAATCCACCCCTCTGTGAGGATAATTTATCTGACCGAAGGGGGTGAAAAGTCCGCCGCACCGTCCGCACACGGGCACGGGAAGAATCGGTAAGATTAGGGGGAAGTATGTATGAGAAAGAGCTCATTTCATAACCATGGGCAGAATATGTCTAGCGATGCCCAGAACTAATCGAAATTAATCATTTAACTTTTCATGACTCGTTATTTATATTTGTATATGTACCCAATAATGCATAAGTAACTGTATTGGTACAATATTTATCAACAAATTTGATGGATTTCTGAGGGTTGCTGTCAGAAATAACTTGGATTTCACAAAGCTTCAATCGATTATGCATGTAGCATTGAAACAGAAACGGTTTTTTTATTTTATTTTTTTTTTTTTTATTTATTAATGAAAAACAACAGTTGCTATGTAAGAATACAAAATATTAAAAAATAGAACATACATCCAGTTAAAGTTTTCCACAAATATAATGAGAAAACGTGTTACACAGTAAAGAGAAAAATAAAGTATTATATAAGACATGAAAAAAAGGGCTCGTAAGAAGGTTAAGGGATGAGGAAATAGAGTGGAGGAGTGGAAAAGAGGAATTATCATAATACATTTAACCAATTCAACATTTTTAGATAGTAAAATAAACATATTTAAAGGAACATAAACTTATTTCACACTGACAAATGTGTTTCAAAAAGTTTTTTTTTGAAGTCACAAAATTTTGTATTAAAAATATCTAAATGGTGACATAGTAAATTCAATTTGGAGCAGCTACGATAAACAAACGAGTTTTAAACATAATTTTTTTGATCAATGAATTATAAAAATAATGAACTTGTCGTGTTGACTTAACGGGACAATTGATTGAAATACGCTCCAAGAGATATGGACTATCGATAAAATTGTTTAAAATTTTGAAGAGGAAAGACAGATCAGAAATGCTTCTACGTTTAGTAAGGGAAGTTAAACTATGAAAAAAAGAAGAGTCTTTTTTATATTAATGTTAATTTTATTGTCGTTTTTATAATAATTAATGTACTGTTGACACTTGATTTTCATTTTTAATACTTTAACTTACATATACATATCTTAATACAATAATATTCACTTATATGTTTATTTAATTAAAGTGGTTTATACCAATTAAAAGGGTAATTCAAGTAGTTTATACAAATTAATTAACATATAAGTATAAAATGTCATACCACAAAGTAAAAACTCATTTAATTGATATTCTCACCTATTTGCTAAGTCTTTTTGGTATATTTTTACCTATTTACGTTCGTTCGAAAATCATTAAAACACCACAAAATAGCAAAAAAGGTATTCTTCTTTGATATTGCAATATAAAATACTGGTTATTTTAGACGCAAGCCCTAGAAGTTGTAAAAAACGAAGGTTTACATTTATTTATTTATAAAAAAAAACGTTTACAAAATAAGCGTAAAATTACATAATAAATAATAACGTTTCTATCTCGATAATACTCGTGTTAACGCAAGGAGTTCGTTTCGCATTCATTTTTATTACCAAAAATAGTATCATATATTTGTATGTGTAAAAATGAATAAAAAAAAAGCGTTTATTCCATTTCATATGGGTCCAAATAACATTGAAAAAAACCGTACACCTATTCACCTACAATTTTTTCAAGAAATCTTAATTCAAAAGCGATTTTGCCTCCATCAAAACGTTTAAATTTATTTGAATATTATATGGTGCATACGTAAGTGATTAATTAAACGTAGTTATGCAAAAAGCAACAAGCCGTAGAAAAGTAAATTTGAGATAATAGGACATTGTGAAAAGAGTGAATAATCAAATCTTTACAACAGTTCAAATGTTTTTTTACTTTGACAAATGATAAATAATGGACGAATTCATTTTTTTTTAAATACAAAAAAAGAATTTAACCATGTATTCGACCAATTTAAATGACTTTTTAAGTCTGGCTGACCACACAACCTAAAATATACATTTTGAAGAAAACAGCCAGATCTAAAATTTAACATACCTTAACAATTTGATATTAACAGCTCCCCAGGGAGTTGAATCCAGTTCTTGTCTATAAAAATAAAATTTTGGACAGACTCAAAATATTGTTGATAAGTCCACCTGGTCCATAAAAAGTATAGACATTGAAAAACTTTCAGGCGTTGCCTAATACGTAGGTGAAATAATTAAATTGGATGAATCTCACCCGCATAAATAAAAGTTTCAGCTCTTTTACTTCACAAACATCAACGGATGAAAAAATTGAAGGAATAAAGATGTTCAAATATGGGCAGAATGGTGAATGTTACACAGTATGTAAAGTGGGTACTTAAACCAGCCAATGATAAGTCATAAGCCCTCTAGATGCCTAGACTTCAATATAGCCTTCTCTTAAATGTTATTCATCTCTGTTGGAATATGTTTAACATACCTCATTTAAATTTTGAATGTATGAGGTGACATTTTGTATTAAAGCATTTTTTTTAATACATGTATTTTGAAAGCAATGAATTTAGAAAATGAAAATAATTTTGTATTTATGCGCTTTAATTTATGTAAGAAACATTAATTTCTGGACGCATTAGATTTTACATCAGCATCTTAACCGTAAGATTTTTCTAGTTCTGTGGTTGTTTTCTGCAAATTTAGAAATGCCGTTTTTGTAATCAACACTATTTTCAGTAATCAACACATTTTTTTGCTGTATAAAAACGGCCTGGCTGTTTTAAGCAGAACATTAAATTAACCTTACTGCATCCGATAAAAAATACTTTTTTTTTTTTCAAAATTGTAGACTTGCTGCTTTCATCATTACTACGTTTAATTGATCCAAACAATGACATATCACAAAGCACAAATTCGATTCCCTCTTTGAAAAAAGATGACGAAGAAAATTTTTTATTCATATGGTTAATCGATATTTATTTTTTTTTTTAAATACGATATGTAAAAAACTCAGTCACCAGTTGTAGAAATATTCGATTAAAGTAACCTATTATTCGCGTCACTACTTGGCGTATTGGGGATTACTCGGTGAATCCAAGTCTTACTGCGCAGAGGAATTTATAGCTCGCAGCGGATAAAGCTGTAATTTGCATCCTGCACTACCCTCTAAAGGTAAATGTTAATCTAAGGCACCGTACCTCAATAGGGGAAGCTTAATAGGAGGATAGAAATGGCGCTTCTCACTGGTTCAATTGGATTATGGATAGTTTGTTAGAACAGTGATTTAATACCGTAGATACGACAAATTTATATTTATTACCACCCTTCAAGGAACTATTATCTCAAGTACGCAGGTATTCAAATTAAACAGTATTCGTAATATCAAGAAGCGGTAAATTGAAGATCTTGATATTCTTTAAAAGTAATAGCAACGGGAATCTGAATATTAATAAAGAAAACTGTTTTTGGCCAGTTACATAATAAAGAGATTAGTTCAAAAATAAGACCATGGAAAAAAACTACTCGAATGATACTCGCAAAGGTTTGCACTCGACCTGATGAATATTAGCCAAAACTAAGTGAAAGTTATTACTAGAGCCCTCACAAGACACTGCAAACTGAATAAACACCTTGCTAGAAATATTGACAATGTTTTGAGTATGTCCAAATGCTTGCAGACTGGCTGGATTTCCTCCCTAGGGAGTTATTCATATTTAAATTTGTTGCAACAGAGAGGGAAAAATATTTTAAGAAGGAAATATGGAAGTCTAAGCATTTACCGGGCTTATGACCTATAATTGACTAGTTTATTTATAACTTTCAGCTGCAACAGATTTAAAAAGAAATATTAACCTTTCTGTAATTTTTATACAAATGTTCTGCAGTGCAAATGATGTAACATCTAATATATCACAAAAATGACACTTTTTATCACAAAATCTGTATCCTTGGGGGACCGTTGGTTTAATCTGAAGATGTTAGAGCGCTCGCCCCCTACCTACTAGCCCGATGCTTTAAGGATCTACGCTTAGAGGGGGTGATGTAGCATTATGGAAGCTCTCGCCCTTGACACAATAGCCAGTCTCTTTTAAAACTTGGATTTGAACGGAAAAAAATAATTTACTGAGATTTGTCATAATAGATCTATACAAATACAGTCCAGGTCGACGTTCATGGCGTGGAAGGAATTTGGTAATGTGCGATTAAGCTTAGATACAAGTAAGCTAGTCGATATTTTGTTTTTTTAAATTTTTTATTTATCAAGCCCAGAAGGCTTTCAAATGACAGGTATAAAATTTAAGTTAACGAGTTTTATGGTAATACAAAACTAGACATATCTCTAGTGAACCAGTAAAGTTTCCATATTATATTACATGCTAAGAATATATATTAACTTTAAAATTTGGTAAGGTATCTAAAATAAAAAACTTTTATTGAATTTAATTCTACTTTTATTTTTTTAAATATATGTTGCGCGTTTCGTCTTGTTAAGATATTATCAAACGAGTTTAACTCTTCTGTGACTGTGATGTTACACTAGTCGACATAGGACACAAAACTTGATATATCTCTCTTATTTAAAAAAATTATGAATTCATATTTTTTGTAATCATCAAATGAACATTTTCACACAAGATTTGGAAAGTAAAATTTGTATAACTATGTTAAATGTTAATACATAAATTATTTATCCTTGCTAGGCGAAGAATGAATGTCTGCTAATTTAGCAACACATCTATACCTTATACAAGAGAGAGCACGAAGATATAAGTCATAACAAGGAAGACAGAGACGCTGTTCTGGGGCGGTGGTTGTCAAAAACACATTCAGCCTTTAGTCGGTTGATGATAGTGATGGAGGACGCACGCGCGTAACATGAGCGGCGTATTTGTATTTGTATTTTTAATTTATTTTGCTATAACAGGGCTAAATAATATGTTCATTTGCACAAATTATGGAAAACAAATTATTAAACAATATATTTTCATGTTTTTTTTTTTCAAATGTCTTAATTTTAGAATATTCCGTCTTTTACTGGTGGTAACACGATGTTACATCACCGCGCGCAAAGGGATTTTGTACCACAGTCTTTTGAGAGTTAAATCAATGGAAATAATATTGAAATGAAAAAAGTAATTTTAAAGTACGAATTAAAATATATAACAATAAAAAATCATGCTCAGACACAAAAAAAAACCTTTTCAAATGGGAAAAATATACATACATATTTTAATGGAATTAAAAAAGAACATATGAGAATCAACTATTAACTAAACGATAATGAATTTAATTTAATTTAAAACACATATGGAAAAATAATAACATATGTTAAGAAAAGCGATGTATAATTTTTGAAAAGCAATTCTAAAAGCAGTCTAAAAATAAAAGAAAGATGCAGAATGCAGCAGATAAAATTAACAAAAAACAGTATTTCAAGTAATCTTTAAAATTTGAAAATAGAGAAATATTTTAACTTAATGTAGATAATAAAACATTAACGCTTTGTTTACAGTAATAAAAGTTTAAGTAGAGAAATGTATCAACAATATTTTAAGTTTGTCCAAATTTTTGTAGACAAGGACTGGATTCAGCTCCCTGTAGAGCTGTTTATATTAACATATAAAAACAGAGATGAAGAACATTTAAGAGAAGGTAATATGGAAATCTTAGCATCTACAACACTTATGACCTGTCAATGGCTGGTTTAAATAAGGGTTTCAGCTCTTTAACTTCACAAACATCAACAGATGAATGAATTGAAGGAATAAAGATGTTTAAATATGGGCAGAATGGTGAATGTTACACAGTGTGTAAAGTAGCCAATTATACCATTCATTGTCAGGTCATAAGTCCTGTCGACGCCTAGACTTCTATATTACCTTCTCTTAAATGTTCTTCATCTCTGCTGTAATATGTTTAAAAAAAAAAATAGCAGTATGTAATTTAATGTCGGAGAAAAGGGGTAAATTCGTATTACAACAAAATAAACGAGAGTTTTATTCATAGGTTTTTGATAAACTGTTTTTAAATAATGGTAATCCTGTATGAAAGATATCTATATGAATTAAAAAGCTGTTAAAAGTTAAACAGTTGAGATTTGACAATGTTTGATTATGTCCAAACGCTTGCAGACTGGCTGGATTTCCTCCCTAGGGAGTTGTTCATATTTAAATTTATTTCAATAGAGAGGGAAAACATTTTTGAGAAGGGAATATAGAAGTCTAGGCATTTACACGGCTTATGACCTATCATTGGCTGGTTTGTGTGGCCACTTTACACACTGTGTAACATTAACCATTCTGCCCATGTTTGAACATCCACATTTCCTTTGTGAAGTAAAAGTGCTGAAACCTTTATTATGAGGGTGAGATTCGTTCGGATGAACTGTTTCATATACTAGGCAACGCCTAAAAATAATTTTTCAATTTTTATACTTATTATACCAGTTAGTTTAATCAAGTTTGTTTTAATTTGTCCAAATGTTCCATATTCTCTTCTCAAAAATGGTTTCCCTCTCTGTTGAAATAAATTTAAAAAGTTAAGATTTGTTTTATGCTTGAATATCAAGGAGCCATTTCTTATCGTTACTCAATTGGACAGCGTCAAAACACATCACCACATTCGTCAGAAGCTTATTTAGCACTGATTCGATTTTTCCCACTTATAATTTAAAGGCACCCAAATAAACCCTTACCGAATGGAACAATGGCGAACGACTCGAGTGGCTTATTAATTTTAATTATGTGGTTTTACATGGATATCGTTAAATGATTTTATAGCACACTAGCTTTCATCCGCGGCTTCGCTTACATGGCGACGTAGCTTCGTTATTCTGTTCACAAATCCAAAATCCTACTATAAAATCAGAACGAAAAACAAAGCAAACCAACCATAGATAATGCAAGTCGATGAGGAGACTCAGCCCTACGGAAAATTGGATACAAAAAATGTTCTCTTGCGCGCGCTTAAAATTAAAGCGTTAAATTGCAAGGCAGAGTATCGAAAATGTACGAAAAAAATAACAAAAATATTCTAATAAAAACGAACTACTTTGAACGACGTCACTGGTTTATATAAATCAACCAATGATAAGAACCTGTGAAAGATCCTAAGAACGATTGCAAAATATTAGTATTCGTTATATCTTTGATCTTTGCAAATTTGACCACATAACCGAGTATCGCACGAAACTACACTTGCTCAGTATCAGGCATAGAAGAAACATTCACATTCTATCACTTCTTCACAATAGTTTAAATAATCCCACTTTGCCTGTTTATCTGAGAGAGCTCTTCCAACCTCTTTCACAACACGGACTATCTCTTCGTTCTAGCAACAAGAGAACCCTTTTAATACCCTGTCATGGCTCTAATTTTCTTGCCTCCTCTTTCACAGTAGTAGCCGCTCTATAGTGGAATAATCTCGCCCCTTCATTATTAACATTTAAGTCTAGATTGAAATGTCACTATCTAAATATTTGAATTGTTTCTTTATCCTTCTTCTTTCCTTTCCATCCCCTCTCCTTTCTTAATAGTATGGTGTATTTTTTTTAAATATATTTTTATTTTGTTAATCTTATTTTTTTTAATTTTGCATAAAATTGTAAGATTCAATATGTCCATGTATTTACAATTTTCTCAAACTGAACGGTTTAGGTAGGTAGGAAAAAATTGCCTTAAGGCAATATGCCCTATACAAAGTGTCAAATAAATAAATAAATTAAGATATCCGGTTTGCTTACCGTAAACGCAGCAATCGGCAGAACTGACGGATAATAAGCGGAAGAGAACTTTTCTTTTGTCGGCCTCGTGGTGTAATGATCTGCGCATTTGTCTCGGGTTCGATTCCCGACATGGTTGATATTAAATATTATTTAAAAGGGTGTAATAACACAAAAAAATTCACAGTCCCTAGACTGGTACCTGAAGCGTAAGACTGATCACCTTACCTTCATGTTACAAAAAAATATCAAGATAAATATTAGGTGCGGAAATAGAATGATGATGAATCTCTGACGTCACACGCACAGTTATTTCAGAAATACAAACTTTAAATAATCATAGCGCTGATATTACGATAAATGAAAATTGGAAAAAAAATTCCTCAGTTAAATAGTTTTTTAACAAACAAACAAATAAAAAAAAATCACCGAACTTTCTCATGCTACAAATATAAAAAATAAATTTCAGATTGATTCCCTTTGACGTCCCACCTTACTGCGAATAATGATGCTTATTGTAGATATAATATTGTTACATGTTTTTTTTATTTGACTTTTCAAAATTTTTTTGTTGAAAAATAAGTATTCTTTTTCACCTTTCACGTCTTGGGCTATCCCTATGCAAAAATATATCAATTCGTCGCTCCGTTGAGACGTGAAGGAAGCACAAATGACAAACAAACAAGCACCCCGTGGCATTTATAATATAAGTATTAAACTATTACAATATGATTTGCTGTCTTTTAGCACATGGTGCTCATCCAATCATCTACATCTCAACTTAAGTAAGTGCAAGGTTATGAGATTTTTTCGTCTGAAAAATCTAATCATATACGACTACTCACTGAACGATGAAATATTATCATCTGTGTCTGGTATACGAGATTTTGGTATTATACTTGACACTAAACTTTCTTTTACAATTCATATTGAACATGTTATCAATAAATCCTTTAAATTCCTTGGATTTATTAACAGAAGCACAACTGACTTCAAAAATATCAATACCCTCAAATCTCTCTTATGTTTCCTGGTTCGCCCGCACCTAGAGTATTCCTCTGTTATCTGGTCTCCATATTGTGATTTTCACATCAAGAATCAGTTCAACATCAATTTTTGAAAAAGATAGGCTAGAGGTTGGGCTTATCCAGAAACCAATATACGTATAACGAGTTAGAAACTACCTTAAATATATCTTCTCTTCAAGACCGTCGAAATAAATCCGGCCTTCTAGTCCTATAAAAAGTTCTCAACTCACTCTTTGATGCGCCTGAACTACTGAGCTTAAAAACATTAAATATCCCAACTAGAATCCTCAGACAAAACTTACTCTTTAATACCGAAAACCATAGAGCTAACTATGGTTTTCAATCCCCAATGCCCAGAATTCTAAGGTCTGCCAACAAACATACCAGTTTAGATTTTTTTGATAACAAGTTGTCTTCTTTCAAACGATTGCTGAATCAAATTAAATTATAAACACCTTTCTCCCGCTTCCACTCCCACAAAGTTTACTATATGCCACTGAGTCTTTCTACTTTTATTATAACAATTTTCTATGTACAAATAATGTGTCCTTAAAAATGCCCATTGGGCGTGGATATAAATAAATTAATTTATTGAAATTTGGATTTTGGCATATTTTTTTACCTAATTTTTCTAACTAACGTTTTTTTATTTCTAGCTTGGATTTCCGAAGCGGTCCTCTTGTTCACTGGGCCACGACTGACGATCTCGGAGCCAGGACCCACTTTATATTGGACGAAAGCAAACCCCAGGATGCACATTTGGCCATTAAGGATGTATCATTGGCTGATGAAGGAGTGTTTCGCTGCAGAGTCGATTTCTTCGATTCTCCAACGAGAAACTTTAAAGTCAATCTGTCCCTCGTGGGTAAGTTACTAAAATATATTTACTAAAATATTAATAATGTCAAAAAAGGGCTCGTCAAACGGCACATGTCCTATGTCCTATGCCAATTGAATAATATTGAAAAAAAAACAGGCCTTATGGAAGTTATAATATATTATGTATAAAACTGATACAAAATCATGTTTGAAATACTATTTTTCAAATAGACAATCTTCAGATAATATATGCAGTCAACAAGCTTACTGAAAGAGGAAATGACAGCATTTAGATTTTACGAAAGAAAATTACTTCAAAGAATAAGCTGACGTAATCTGCTAGTTTCTTTATTGACTGAAAACTGGCTGGGCGCTGGGTGCGCTTTTTGATTTTTATATTTACTTTTGAAAGAATTCATAAACTGTGACGGTATTTTATATTAAATAACAATTGTCTTGTTGATTTTCCCACAAATACATCTACTTTAAAACAGGAAGCTGCGCATTATCACTTATATTAGACTAAATTAGTTAAAAATAGACAGGCAGGCTATCTCCGCAGGACAATTGCTCACCCATAACACGCACGCGATTGCATTACCCTTATGTGAACGCTCACGGACAGAACAGTAGGACAATATCAACTCTTTTTTGACCCAGCTTAAAAGAAGGTTTAATTTAGAAGATACGAATCATTTGTTATTGCTTACTAGGAATATTTAACATAAATAAAATAAGACATGGCCAGTTTTATTTCAGATCTTAAATCAATTGCACAGTTTGAGATATAGAGATAACTCTGCCCCACTGCAAGATGTTCAATACAATAATTTTCAATGCTCTAACGACTTTTTTCAGTTGCTCCCAATGAACCGAGAATTTTTGATGGACAAGGCCGAGAAATAGCTGGAGTTGCAGGTCCTTTCCGAGAAGGATACGATTTATATTTGGCTTGCCAAGTAAATGGAGGTAATTTAAAATTGTATTTCACTAAGAAAATTTGTAAAAAACCATTAATTTTATTTTATTAACCTGCGCTTATTTGACATGCTGCGTTGAATATTTTAATTTTTAAAGAAAGTCATTTAAAAGCGAAGCTCATTTTAGATAACTACCATTATTTATTACTCGAGATTTTTTGCTTGTTATTTGACAATATCTTGTCAAAAAATAATATTCAATAAGGTGGATATAAAATCAATGATTTAAGTGTATACATATTATAGTCACAATGTATATTTAGAAGTAAACTAACTTTTTTATTAGCAATACAAAATTAAAACAGCATTATTTAAAATAAAAAAATACCCTTTTAAAGAAATATGCTTTGCATGAAACTTAAATGTACAATGGTAAAAAGTTACAAAATGTATAAATATCGTATAAATGATTTGTTCCTGAATAGCTGAAAATGTTTTTTTTATATGGCCTTACTAAAACACCCGCAAAACGAAATGCACCTGTAATAGCGACTTTTTCTTTAAGCTTAAATAAAGGTTTTGAGAGGGCTTTTTTAAATATTTATTCCTTAGTAGACACGTGTTTCAACTTTTCTACTCACACTTTGTCCGCAGTGTTGTCAATAATAATTCACTGCAGTACGCAAATAATAATCACAACAAGTGAACGCCAACTCTCTGCTTGGAAGGGCGCAGTGAAGGGAGCATTCTAGTTCTCGTAAAATACCACCATGATCCTTCATAAAGGATTCAATTGATCTGATTAAACCAAGTCTCTATTTACTCCTGGTTTTATGCTTTTCATCGTCATCGTCAGAAGTGCATGGAACAATGTATTGATTAACCAAACCCCGCGTAGTTCAGTAATCTGTTTCATAAAATTAAGGACTTAAATATCAATATTTCTCTCGGAACAGGCTATATTGAAGAGACCAATGTAACAAAATATTTGTGACTATATATCGACTCCAAAATTTCATGGAGCTACCAATTTGAGCATGTAAAATCAAAAATGGCACCCGTAACTGGCATATTGCATAGACTTCGAGGCTTGCTTCTTCATTCCGTTTTGTTTGCCGTTTACTACGCTATGATTCAGTCCCACATATCTTATCTATCATATATATGGGGTTTTGCCAGCAAAAATCAGATCTACTCAATGTAATTTATATAGATGGTGTTTTATGTTTCTTATACAATAATGTTTTTTTTCTATTTTGGATGTATTAATATGTATGAAATTATATATTGTCCAAAAAATTATTTTTTTTATGTGCGGTCCCAAATGAGTTTCTTTAATAACTTCTGGGACTATAAATGTACTTTTTGTGTTATATATTTTATTAATAAAAAAAAAAAAAAAAAGGTAATCAGTATTTCGCTTGAAGTGGTAGTCCAGGAACATTCAAATATTGCATTAAAAAAAAACTTAAAAAACAATATTTTGCATCTACTCTGCCAGAAATTGAACCCAAGACTTTGAAAATAGTTGGCGAACGCATTAAAGTCTATGTTTTTACTGATTTCGATTTATTATTTATGTAAAATGTTTTTTATCTCTCATTTAATACATTTTTGTTATTTTATTAGGTTAACCTTTTCATTTATTTCTTTATTATTTTATTAACATTTTTTAGATCTTAATTTTATTAGGTACTTTAAATTTTCACATATTTTTTTTTCTGTAGATATGAATTGAAATTTCTGATTTTTTTTTTAATTTTTCATCTATTTTTGATTACATTAATGAGCAGACATTATTTATACATGTGTTTATATTTTTTTCCTATTTTTAAAGTATATCCAAGTAAATGGTTATTCTTTAATTTTAATTGTATTATTTAACTCAATTTTATTACTTTTCAAAAAAATATTTCATTAAACCATTTTTACCTGATTTTGTTGAGTTTTTTTTATTCTTAATAATATTTTTCAAAGCATCAAAAACAAAATGATATACGTTCATTATTTTATACGTATACAGTATCATGTATGTACTATTTTATTTGATTATTAATTAAAACTTATGTCTGAGCACCCGATGACAAACTATTATTAAATAGTTTATCGGGACAAAATATATTTTAATACTTTGTTTTCCTTATAATGTATTAATATTGTAATAATATGTATATTTTATTAAATATAGACTCTGTGAATGAAAATGATCATCCGCGTGTTATGTACATCCAAACTATCTTAATTACCCCTTTTTAATATTTTCTATTTGATTGGTTCTCTTGATTTTACATAATTGGTATTTTAACTACTTTTTTCTACTTCTCTCATTACTTTTATTTTTTTAAATTTTATATTTCACACTTTGCACTGTTTTACTCATTTTCCAGGTCGACCGACGCCAAAACTATCTTGGTGGCATGGAACAGAGCTGCTGGATAGCATACCAGATCCCACAAGTCCCACTGGAACTGTAAGCAGCCAACTCTTCATTGGAACAGTAACTAGGAAACTGTATGCTGGAAGACTTCAATGCAGAGCTGAAGTATCCGACTTGGTGCCACCAACGGTCAAAGAAGTTCACCTCCAAGTTTATTGTTAGTATGAGTAATTTTAAATAAAAAATAATTGATTTTGAACGGTTCGATTTCGGTTAAAAAATGATACGATGCATTTTTCTTTTATTCGGAAAAAAATAAAAGTATCTAATATTTCAACTAATAAAAAAATTTCTAAATATTTAAAATACAAATTTACATAAACGTTTCCATTTACATAAATAAATGAAAAAATAATTTTTAGCGGGAGTGACGTCTTACAATAACGTGTTTATCGAATCGAGTTGTGGTTGCGTGGCTAGTGTCTCGGACTCACGGCTCCATGGTTTGAATCCTTCTCTACCCCAACTTGATTGCCACTTTCTTTAATAGTCATGTAACATATCTTAATTTGTTATTTAACAATATTTTCAAATGTTTCTGTGTCTTAGTAAAACATTTCCGTTTGTTTTAAAAGTTATAACATAAGCAAAAAGGTTAACTAGAAACAATATATAGTGGAATAAAATTGAAGTTCAAAAGAGACACAAAAGTCATAGATAAATACGTATTTGTTAGTGTTGACACTTTTTCAATTAAATTGTAAAAGGTTTTTCAAGAATAGCAATTTGACATAGCAATCGAGATGACCACTCGACTTTTGTCGTTTGGGTGACAAAATGTTACGTCTTTCCAGCATAAAACCCTTGTTAGTAACTTTACGTCAGTATTGCGAATTTGTTAGTCAATTTTTTTCATTAAAAATCTTAACAAACTTTTTGCTTTTCCGGCACGTTAAGAAACAAGTCCGTAAAATAATTACCTCGCTTGAACGAAACAACTTCCTGTGTTTTTCTTCTCAGTCAAAGAATTCGTATATTTAATTTTTAATGCGTTAACTTTATTTTTATTTTCTGTAAAAAGATTGAGTTAATAAACAAATACAGAGAAAGGTATGCCATATCTTGGACCAATATAGGAGCCCCTTTCGTACCAACGGTTTGCACCCTCAAAGTTATGCAAACATTTAAGCAAACCTTGCACAGTTTTGATTAATTATAAGTACTGTGCTTCAATGTATTGTTTTTTTTTTGTGTTTAAACGGATGAAAAATACAGTTTTTTATGTGAAATAAATCCAGAACTTAAACGAGTGTTTTGACTCGATAACTGCTCTCAGTTGAAACTTTTGAATATGAAAATCAAATAGAGGACGAGAAATCTCCTTCGTTATGTAGTTGTAAGTACGCTCGTCTACCATATTTGATATCCTGGGTTTGATTCCTTGCAAAGTGGATATAAAATATTGACTTTTGGGGTTATTTAAACTGCAATACTTTATTGTTCTTGAGCCTACGCCTGAAGCGTAGACCAAATCACTTTATATTCACGTAACAGATAATAAAAAAATGATGCATTTTGTTTACAAATGCATTGCCCTACGCACCACTGAGTGCGGAAAGTGGAATGATGATGTTGATGAATGAAAAAACACGTGTAGGTACTTAGAAAAAATATTTAATGTCAACTTTGCCAAAAATCGAACCCAGGACTTCAGATAAGCAGAAGTATTCCCGCAATTTTATCTTTTTCAAAATTTTTACGACCAAAGATTTATTTCATTGGCAAAGTTGACGTTTTTTGCCCGCTAGAATACGTTTTATGCAATAAGCAGCACCAGCTATCGATAGTAAAAAAACTGGCATTCGCAATAGTCAGTAAATGCAATAGTTCTAAAAACTTTTTGATTCAAACGTGAAAGACATTTTCACAACAAAAGCAGGCCCTAGACTTATTTTTTTTTTTCCAAAAAAAGCTGTATTTAAAAAATCTGTCTACAGTATTTCGATTGAATTTCTAGGATAAATCGAGCATTTGTTAACAAAGACATACTTAAAGATATCAATTTCATTAATTAAAGACATGAGTGGACTAAGGTGTTATGTGACAAAAACAAAAAAACAGAGATATCTGGGGTTAAAGTTTTAAACACCAGAACAAATATTGACAAAATAACACCTTCATTTGCTCTCAAAATCAGCGCTTTTTTAAAACTTTTTTTTGGTGTTGTTGGCTTTATTTGAAAGGGGTACACTTTACATGACATCTTTATTTATGCAAAAAAGAACATTTTGAAATAGCGCTTTCATGCATTCATGTTTTCAATAGGTAGAAATACTATAATCATTATACAATACCAGACAATTCGCTTTCACGTTTATTAGTTTATTTTCCGAAAGTTTAGTGTACATGACTTTTAAATTTTTTCAACTTCGAGAGACATTCGGATGATATTTTTGTTTTTCTGAATTTCTGTATTAAAATAAAATATTTATTTATTATTTCATGTAAATTTCCGCTGGAAAATAAATTTGATTTTACGTTTGCCATATTAAGTAACAAAACCAATTGTGATTTTTGAATATTTTAAAATAACTATCACTGTTTCAAATTATTTGGTATTAAAACACACCAAAAATGCATTTCGCTCAAATATCGAAAAGTACCAATTAGTTTTGACTTTTTGAACTTAATTTGAAAGGAGATTTTCGAAGTTTCAAATAATAAAAATTATTCATTTAAACAATAGTTTACAGAAACAAACTATCACGGTGTTTCCCCGAAGGGTAGACAGCTACAATACAATGCCACATTACTCTGTATTGCATACATACCTCTTTAGATTCACACATCTCATGCACGTACGCCAATTGTTCCTTCTTTTGATCCTTAAATGCCCATTTTAAAGATTTTTTTTGATTCGGTCGTGCCATATCAAGTATTTCTCATTTTTTGTGTCTATTAACATCAGCATCATACATTATTTTAGCCGTTCTTTCCCCGTCAATTCGCTCTATGACAAAACCAACGCATCACTTCTTTCTTAATTTTGTCGATAATGCTTGTCTCAGTCTCACAAAATGCACAAATTTCCACATTTGTACGCCAGTAATTTAAGTATGTATGCCTAAATTTTTAAAGATTCTCTAAAGTGAAATTAAACAATTCTTGGTATTTTTTTTTGGAACATTTTTAATTTGAGAATATGAAATCGCGATCTTTTAGATATTTGTTTTTTTATTATTTAACCAGAATACATTAGACAGGGGTGTCTAGTCGCCGTAGCGTAGTTGGTAAGACAGCCAGTTGTAAAACTAGCGTCGTGGGTTCAATACCCGCTAATTGCAAGAAAAAAATACATGAAATATTTTTTTCTTTATCGGTCTGGGTGTTGTAGTGTATTTTCATAATTTCCTTCCACTTTCATTCCAACTTGCTTGCAAGCCTTTGAAATTGAGACAAAGTGGGTTCTTCCTTTCAAAAATATGTGGTTGAATTAAAAATGTATTCCTGACTCGTAAACTCACTATTAAAAACATAATCAAATTTTACCAACAAGTCATGTATGTAAAAGTAGGGACAAAAGAAGATAAGATTACCAATAAAGAGAAAAATAGAGTCTCAAAACTCATTGTATAAGGGATTGAAGCTGTACAATGAGTTGCCTGAAGAAATAAAAGAAACAGGAAGCATTGAAATATCTCAAATTAATTTGAAAAATTATGTTCTTGAGATATTGTAATAAAAAATTCTTGTTATTTAAAGTTTATATTAGTTCTTACAGGGTTATAAACTAACTTATTAAAGCATAAATAAATAAACCTCTGCTTTAAAGTACATTTTTCAAGTTTAATTCAGTTTGATTAATTTATTTTCAACGGATCTTTAGAATAAACTAGCGTAAATGTGGGTTAATAATACAGTTTTGTGTGTGGTCTTTGCAACATTTATAAAATATACAATTTCTCTTCTATTCCAAGATGGTACAAATGAGTTTTTTGATTTTTTTTATTCTAGTGAAACCTTTTATGGTCCACATCGTAACCCCGAATGATCTCTTGTCCGCCGGAAAGCCCCAAGCCTTAAGATGTGAAACCACGGGTTCGTATCCCGCAGCTAGACTTTCTTGGCTCCTAGACGGGGAGGTTATCAGATCACATCCGGTCACGGTAAGAATTGTACTTTTCTTAATATGTTAACATTACAATTCAAAATATTTTACTGAATTATTGAATAATTTTTTTTTTTTCAATCTTTTATTCTGGCGAATATTTATTGAACCTATAAATATTTTACATAAGTTCATAAGTACCATATGTAAATTATTATAACCTTTGCTTTGGACTAGACATTTTATTGTCGGCCTCGCGGTGTAATGGTCAGAGCGTTTGCCTACCATGCATAGTCCTTGGTCTGTTACCTGAAGCGAAATACCGATCATCTTACCTTCATGTAACACAAAAATGATCATTATACGCTGCGATTGGTGTACCAATGCAGTGCCCTATGCACCATTATGTGCTGAAAGGGAATGAAGATGATGATGAAATATTACATTATATTTAATGATTTTTTTATATTATATACTGGTTTACGTTGTTACTGGGGTTTAAAACTTTTAAGGGTTCTTAATGTAATTTGTTTTATTTGCATTGTAATTTTATAAATTTAATTATTATTTTTGATATTGTATCACATTTAAATACTATAATTAAGGTGTTTAATGTTATTTCTTGTATTTGACTTTTTATTTATATTGTCTCATATGTTTTTATAAAGTATTTCAATTAACTTTATGATTAGGTATTAATTATTATGGCTTAGCACGGGCAGGGCCTAAAAAATCATAATATGTTGATAAATCATAAAATTATACATACATAAATACGAAAGTGAAATTATTTACTAAAATATAATAATCATTAAAAAAGTATTTATATTATCAATAAAAATAAACTTAACATTATACTTTTCAATATTTTTAATAACTAACTTATTGGTTAGAAACGCATTTTCCACATGAACAGCGTCTCTTTCTTCCTTGTAATATTCTCGTGCTCTTTCATATGCAGTAAAACAAATTTATTGTAGTATTAGCATAAACTTTTATTCGTATATTCTTTGCATGGTAAGGACAAATGTTTTTTTTTTCAAAATCTTGCATATTTATGAAAAAAAAAAAAAAATCGAATGTAAAAATATCAATTTGAAGGAAACAAAAAATACACCTTCATAATTTAAATAAATAAAAGAGATGTATCAAGTCTTGGATTCAATGTAAACTCTTGTTACACCACAGCCACACAAGAGTTAACTTAAGAGATAGCATCCAAAATTTTATGGTAAAAAATGAATTTTTAAGTAACTTTTAATGCCTCCCCTGCACAATCAGCTAATTACGTAGTGCCACTGAAATACCCAAGTACTTTTTTCAAAGGTTTTGATATTGTTTGCAGGTGACAACATCTGGAAATAATACGTCTAGTATAGCAACACTGATTCTGTCGTCATCAGACGATGGAAAGGACTTGACTTGCAGGGCGACTAATCCTTGGTTTCCCGGGGGAGTCCTGGAAGAAACTAGGACTATCAACGTGGCTTGTAAGGATATTCGAATGAATTATTAATTACACATAAAATTTATGTTTGTAAGTGAAAATTCTTGATGGAAGTTTATTATAGTTTATTATAGAAACAAAAGACGAGTGATACTTTAATCCACAATTTGGAATATCCAGTGACCGGTTTCATCGCTTTTCTGACATCTTCGAGACTAATAAAAAAAATAATACATAATATACCTACTAATAATAATGGCTTGAATGGAAGCTCGTTCATACCTTGAAAACACTGACATATTTTTTTTTTTAACTCTATGTAAAAAACAATAGTACAAAACAGTGGTACGAATTTGCATCATCAAGGAATTGCAATATGAAAAATTGTTATATTTCTATTATTATTATGTTGTTATTTATCTTTGTGGATACCATATGCTCTACTAGGGAGCGGACATGGTATGATGATGATTTTTTAAAGTTATTATTTTCAGTAAAAAACCACAACATACTACCACACTGAAAAAAAACTTATTAGCTATCATCATTGTAATGAAAAGTTATTTTACGAGTCATTTTCCGGAATTTATTACTTCATGTCCAAAACTACTAAAAATTTCAAAATATGTACCAACAGTGATTAGTAACATCAAAATGCATTTTTATATAGGAGATACGTCTGAAGAAACATCTCCTTTCTCTTCCTTAATCTCTCCTCCTTTCCTTCTTCCTCTTTCCTCTTTTTTTTTCCCATTGAGTAACAGTTTTAATTTAAGGTAATTTATAAACAAATACGTTAATTTCTATTTTTATATATCTTTAGCTTTTCAATATTTTTTCCATTGAATGTGTTATGTAACTTGAATTATAAAAATAAACTTTTATTTTATTGGTTGGTTGAAAGAAATTGCCATTTGGCAATAAGCCCGCCAATGTACAAATAACATTATGTACAAAAAATTGAATAAATAAATACGTGAGTTATATTACTGCTCGAGAAATTTGTTCCAAAGCAAAGGGTTAAGTCAATGTTTGCATTATTGGTTTTATTTATATGCAAAAAAAGATTTATCTACCGAGAATTTAGTTTATTCTCATTTTATATGTCTCTCGAATGGATCAATTTGGTAGATGCAATTTTCCCTTCACATTTATGAGAGCTCAATCTACAGTAAATCACAGTGTTAGAGCCTCTTTTAGTATTGATTGTAGGTTTAAAGGGCATATCTGATGACTGTGAGGATGATATTGCAAGTCAAACACTTGCAATACAATATTTCTCTCTGGATTGAGCAGCGAAAAGCTCTTGAAAGCTCAAAGGGCCTCATAAAAGCTTCATAGCGCCAGTAAAACTGCATTATAGTCACTATTGACTGTGTTGGATAGTTTGGGAAAATAAATACTTTGTGTAGTAAATATTCTGTATCCATGCGGATGCTTTATCTTTATAATCACGATAGCAAATTATCAAAAATTAAGTTCATTAACTTTATGTACGGAAATATAATCACGTTTTTGTGTCTCAATTGTTCTATTTTAAAAAAATGCAGGACAATATGATCATTTAAAATAGCCAATGACCGATTATAAACCCTGAAAATAGTTCGGTAGTCAGATGACAGAAGGGACCATCTGTATTTTTGTCTATGTTTAAGTTTTCAAAAGTTTTAATTAATATTTCAGTAAATACACGCAGAAAAAAAAATCCGCGTCATTTAGAATGGTAATTTATTATTGAAAAACAACACTAAAATATTTTAGTTTGTGGATTAAAGTCTTGAAATTAAGACGTATTTCAGCTCTCCTGAACATTTTTGAAAATCACAGATGGTTCCTTCTGGCATCTGACTACCGAGTTAAACTTTTCTGTTCCCTAAATTATAATTATTATTGATTTACTGGCAAAAGCAGTAAAATAATAACCCATATGAATCTTTTTTGGGTGAATTTGGATCAGAAAAACATGGGTTTGTACTTGTAATTTATATCGTGTCGCAGTCGGCAGTATGCACATTCCGTGTCATTTATGTAGTGATTAGTGCCGGGAACCATGTTGAGTTTAATTTCAGCAGTCTTTATTTACGTTATTTGGGTGTTTGTGTATTTCAATAATACAAATTACTAGACATAAATACATATTTTTACAAAACAAACACAGTTAACCTAAATATGGCTCCTGCAATGGTAGTTAAAACGTCGGAACGATACCAACTTACACGGGGATCACTAAAAAAAGAAACTTATTGATAACAGTGATCGAAAAAATCTACACAAATTATTACCAGTTCATGTTTGACGAGTTTTGTCGAAACAATATGTACATGTAGACATGAAAAAATAAAAACTGTACTTTTGAACACAATTTGAAAAACGAACGAGAAATGGGAGAAAAAACGAAAGCTCGTGATTATTTAAATATATGACCTATTTTTGTTAAACAAATTAGACGTAAATCTGTATTATTTCAGTTTAAATATTTATTTTAAAATCTGATCAATTTTATCTTTTGATATGTCATCAAATTCAGAATTCTGTGTCTTCAAATAAAATCGTAAATCGTCCCCTTTAAATTATTTACCAATCCATCAAACCCTTCAAACATCCCCAAGTGCCCGAGGATTTCACCATTTTGTGTATTTCGGACACAGGAAAACTGGAAAACAAACCACTATAAGCTAACCTTATCACCACCAGTTAGTATCCAGTACTTCATTGTGTTTGCTCTCAATCTGATCGATCCACTTTTCTGAATCCCTTCTCTGTTTACATGGCTCTCACTGTGATGGCCTGTCTTGGCTCACTTAAGGTCATTTGATCTTAAAGTGCTAGCAGTAGGACTGTTACTTTACGCTTATCTACAGTAAATGGCTTATTATTGATTTTTATGATCAGATAAGTATATCATAAATAATAAAAATATGTCATTTTTATAAAGGAAGTTTATTGCACATATTTCATGGAATTTTTAAGCACATGTATGTATTTGTCCAAGCGGGATAAAAAAATTATTATATATAAGATTATGTGCCAGAACCTTTAACATAATATGATCAAAAATAAACGGGAATTTCTAGTTTGAAATGCTCGCGCCGCATCAATTGGTATTTTTTTTTACAGTTCTGTTTTTGAAAATCTGTCAAATTTTCATGGCTATCGAATGATTTGTATTCTGTCGGCGTCTGTTTGGGTGAATTGAAAAATTGTTGTGAGGGTGATTTTTACAATAAATAACAAATTGGAACAACGAGCGTGCCTCAAAATGTGTGTGTGTAATGAAATTTCGTAAGCCAAATCGTGTTGAAAAATCGATGCGTGCCAATCGATAAGCCGATGTTTTAGTCATGAAACGCATCGCCTTGTCCCAAATACACTGAATTTTGTCTTTAGACTCTGCTTTTAAGCAGCGTCGAATTACTGTACGAATACGCCATCTCATACAGAATCGATTGTTTCGAAGTGTTTGTCCAAAAGTTTGACTAATGTCAACAGCCAAGCACTGTTTTCTCCAAACCAGGCCCCGTCTGACTTTTTTCTTTTCCCAAGACTAAAATCACAATTAAGAGGAACGCGTTTTGAGACGGTCATAAAAAAAATTCGCCACGAAAGCTAAAGACCATACCTTTGCAGGCCTATGAAAAGTGCTTTGACAATTGGATTCAGCGTTTGCATCAATATATTGTTACAAATGGCGAGTATTTTAAAGGGGTCAATACAGAAACTCATAAAAAATATTTTTAAAAAACTGTTTTCTGCCAAAGTTTCGTTTATTTAAGTATACCTGTAGCTGTCGTAGAGTCAATGGGAACTTTCATTTAAACATGTATTTTATGTTTAATTATTATCCAAAAAAAAAAATTCAACCAGTTTAATTTGGTAGGTACCTACACCATATTTTATTCCACTGGATAGTATAATTATTTACACCAAACCTAAATAAATAGTCTAAGTTTGTTTTTCACAAGAATCCTTCACTTTTTTGTACGGATATATAAATTGAATCCAAATTGGATTTCTTTTATTGCTTTTCTTTTGCCCGGGGAATTTTTAACGATTGTAAGAAAGTTATGAAGATTGCTCGGAGTGAAATATTGTTATTTATAGAAAACCTTTTAAGAAATAAATTTTATTTTACATTGGTTTTTTATAACAAAATAAACATGCATAAAAAAGCCATTAATTGTTTTTTAAATATTTTTTATAAAAAAAGTTTATCTTAAAATATTCACATAAGTAATCATAAAGTTGTCACCATTAGTCATAAATTATCCGTGCCCAACGGTGCACAGCTTGCCCACCACATACCGCACACCGCATTTAAGGACATAAGTATCCTTGGCGGAAAAGCTGCCCTAAACTAAAAAACGTATTTATTGTGTAAAAATACGTTTTTTAGTTTTATTTCACTGTTATTTATGTTTTTTACCAGTGACCAGGCTTCGTCGTGTTGGTGGAAGACAATGTCGGTCACCACAAAACACGATCAGACTGGTGGAAGATAATGTCGGTCGCGACAAAACCCTGTCACTGGTAATAATTATAAATAAAATCGGAATAAAACGAAACACAGTATTTTTATCATTACTTGACAATAAGTTAACGTTTGAGGCACATGTCAACTCAATTGTGAAAAAATCAAACCAAATGTTAGGTTTCCTCTTCCGTATAGGGAGAGAATTCAATCATGCGCGCACTCTTAGAACTCTTTACTTCACATTTGTTCGAAGTCAATTAGAATTCGCATCTCCCGCTTGGAGCCCTCAATACAAAAAATACACTAACCGAATTGAATCTATACAATCAAAATTTTTATCGTATTGCAATTTTAGACGGTTGACTCAGAATACAGGTCCAGATGAGTCTATAAACTTACATAAACTCCAAACTCTCCAAACTCGAAGGAACATGGCTGATGCCATTTTTATGTATAAAACTTTGAATAACATGATAGATTGCCCTAAGATTCTGTCACTTATTAATTTTCCTCTTTAGAGTCCCAGTAACGCAGACCAGAAACCAATCTCTTTTTAAAATTTCTAAATGTAAAACTAAATCTTTTCAAAATTCATTTGTAAATAGAACCTGCCATATGTGTAATCAAAAATTAAATTGTATTGATATTAATAACATATCTTTAACTTCCTTTAAAAGTGAAATTTCCAAAAATAATTCAAGTTATGATGTTGCGCCTTGAATCCGCAGCCTATATTATGCAGGTGATGTGCAGTTCTGTATGTAGGCACATAATAAATGAACACTGTATGGTCAACTATAGTTGTATTATTTGTTTTAATGTGCAACTGTGTGACCAATATTCATTTACATTTCTAGTAATATTATAAGTTTTGTATGATTAATTATTTTATGTTATGTATAATTTTTATGTGACAACATTTACAATAACAATATTATGTGGAAGCCTCTAATTGGATTTTATGATATGTATTTATGGTATAATTGATTCTTATAAATGTATAAATGTCTGTTGGCTTTCCAATGAAATAAAATAAAATAAAAAATTACATTTATACATGAGTATGTTTTGAAAATAAAATTGATTTTTCACATTTTATAACAACAGATTCACGCAAAATATAAGAAAAAAAAACGGATTCATAAGTGCAATAATCCATTTGCCTCAAAAATATCAATAAATAACAAAAAAGCATTGGGAGTACTGGTGGGAAAACAAATTTCCACGCGGATGCGAGGGCGAAGCCTAGAACGATTAATTCATGCTTCTACCAGCTGAGACAAATTAAATGCATACGCAAAAACTTGCCGGTTGATGCCGCCCGTCAATTGATAAATGCGTTTAAAGTGTCTAGGGTCGATTATTGTAATGATATATATGCAAGTCTACTAATAAACAAAATGACTCGCCTACAATCTGTATTGAATGCTGCAGCGATACTTATTTTCGGAATCTCTAAGTTCAGTCATATCACTCCATTACTTCGGAAACTACACTGGCTACGTTTTCCACAGAAGGTCGAATAAAAACTCTGTTGGCTTATGTATAAGTCACTGCACAACTCTGCTCCGGAATATCTAAAGGAAATATGCATTCCAGTAAAATAGTTTTAATTTTAATAATAAATAATTTTATGTTCTTTTTGTTCAGTTTCTTGCATTTATGTTTCTTCATGTAACTATTGTAATTGGCTTAGGCCGTATATGTATAATAAATAAATAAATAAATAAATAAATAAATAAATAAATAAATAAATAAATAAATAAATAAATAAATAAATAAATAAATAAATAAATAAATAAATAAATAAATAAATAAATAAATAAATAAATGAATAAATAAATAAATGAATAAATGAATAAATGAATAAATAAATAAATAAATAAATAAATAAATAAATAAATAAATAAATAAATAAATAAATAAATAAATAAATAAATAAATAAATAAATAAATAAATAAATAAATAAATAAATAAATAAATAAATAAATAAATAAATAAATAAATTTTATTTAATAAATAAATAAAAACTTTTATTTTGTGACATTTAAATTTTAACAAATTTTAATTTTATGTTATCCTCGTATCATTGAACATGTTATGAAACATTTCTTCATTTTTTATTAATTTATTATCAGTTTTTCTATTTTTAAAGTTATGTTAGTTCTAAGTTATAAGTTATAGTTATTGATTATTTGTATTTTTATAATACCAGTATTAAAAATACCCAGGTAAAAAAATGTTTTCTCAAGTCATTAGTATTTCATTGTTGTCATTAGTGCTTAGATACTTAATCTTTCTCAGAAAATATAAATAAAATAGCGAGATTGAAAAGCATATTTATTTATTTTATTGAAATAAACGGCACTTAGTGCTTTTTACGTAATATTTATATTAGTAATACATTGTTACCCTTTTATCTTATGATTTTAAAGTCCAACAATGTCCTAACATTTTACCGCAAACGTTGGTTTTTTCCTCAACAAAAGTTATTCTTCTTATGATAAGTACTGTTTGCTTTTGAAAATATTTCATTTTATTTTCATCAGGAAAAATAACATTACTTATACTTATAAAACAGTAGTTAAGTTTATTCACAAAAAAATATGTATAAAAGTAGAACTTGTCACACGCAAAGAATAAAATAAAAAGACAATATGAAAAGAAAGACAAGACTCAGCAGTCTTGCAGCCGAGAAAGTTAAGGATGAAAAAAAAGTGAATGAAATGTACAAGGATTTTTACTGCATGATTTACCATTTAAAATTTAAAATTTTGTTGTAATATTTTTTGATTTTTGTTTTGAATGTGAAACATTATAACAAAAAAGTGTTTTTCTTACTCTGCTTCCAAAATAAAAAAAAATTGTTTTGTGTGTGAATTGAATCAGAAATTTATTTTGTCAATTTTTATGAAAACGCAAAAACTTTTAAACATTAAACGAAAATTTCTGGTTGTATTTGCCTCTTTGAGTGTATTATTTTTATTTCGTTAGGCGTATTTATGCACATATATATAAAAAAATGAAAACTAAATTTAATTAACGCTTATTCTTTCAGTTCCTCCAAGAGCGACCATCAGCGTGGGATCGAGTGAGAATCCTGCATCCCTTAAAGAAGGAGGCGATGTTCAGCTGATTTGCAATACTGAAGCTAGACCACCAGTTGACAAGTATGCCTGGTTTCGAGCGGTAAGTGATTTTATTTTGCCCCGTGCTATCTTGCTACGTACCGTGGATGCCCCCCGCGAGCCTTAACCAATCTTGCCTGCTTAAAAAGGCTGTGAAGAAGCCAATGTTGGAAGTATTTTGTAGTTCTAGGTAGCATTCATGGTTTCGTAATGTCGATGAACTATAAAATGTTAGGATTTCATTTGTTACAAACACAAGTTTTATTCGGTTATTGAACTCACTTCAAAATTCAAGCAAAACGTTTATTTTTTTAATGTAACATAACATGAACAATCGATTTCTTAAGGTTAACTATTTGTTAATGATTTTCAAGAATGGTAGCGTTCTCCTCTTTTAATAAAGATTGTTTATTGTACGATATTTTCAGTATGTTCAAATGTTTAGAGACAAGATACTGGATTTCACCCCCTAAATATTAATTACGTCAACACATTAAAACAGAGATGGAGAACAAATGTTCTCAAATGAGATAAGGAAATATGGATGCTTAAGCATATTTACTGGGCTTATGACCTAAAATAAATTTCACTCAAATCAACAGGTGGAAGAATTGAAGAAATATGGATGTTCAAACATAGGCAACATGCTAAATGTTACAAAATGTGTAATGTGGCCACTTAAACCAGCCAATGACAGATAAGCCCTGTAAATGATTAGACTTCCATATTTCCCTTTCTAAAGTGTTCTTTATTTCTGTTAAAATTTGTTTATTGGTTTTACTACTTAAGACTTTTTTCGGAAGAAAAATATAAACAAAATAGGGTTAATTCATTTTTTTAAAATACGATACCTTTCTGTCTACACAAATCAACTGCCACATGTCCACGCAATTTTTCATCAGATGCGGTATATTAGTGATTAATTTATTGACGAAAACATACAGCGCACGGCCATAGTGGCGAGCGTTTTGCAGCGCGGCACGGACGCGGAGAACTTAAACATATGGTAACAAGTGTATTGTTCACCGTGCGGGCGCGGCAAGGATTCGCCGCGTACCGTGCCCGCGCCGCGCCGCGCTGCAAAACGCTCGCCAAGCACTTTATTGTTTATGGCCAAGCACTTTACTGTTTGACGAAAATTAAAAAAAAAAATACAAGTTAAAAGGCTAACATGAAAAGGGTCAAATGTAGGTTTAACAGTCTAAATTATGATGATTACAAACAAAGAAAAAAAAATTAGAAATGGCTATTAGAATTGAAAGAAATTCGTTTAATACACTGTATTGTGCTGATAATTTGATTTAAAAAAAATAGCACCCTTTTATTTCCCTCCCCTACCCTGTTCCCTTTTCATTTTTATTTTTAATTAATAAAAAAATTAAAACAAATCATTCGATGTAGTATTCGATAAAAATAGTTATAGTTGTAAATTTATTTTTTATTAGAAAGTTGTTACACAAATAAAAGAATTCCCTTTACAGTTTAACGATTTTTTTAAAAATATATATTATTTTTCATGGTTTAGTTTTACTATTTAGTTTTATTTGACCAACGAATGTTTTTGCCTAAGTAAGCATTTTCTGGATAAATTAAACCTACCTAAGAAATTTTATTGATATTTTTATCTAAATCATTGACTATCTACAAAAAACATCAATGATCATTATCATCACCATCATATACATATATGCATCTAATTGTGCGTAAGGCACTGCAAAAGACCGGTCTTACGCTTCAGGTGCTAGTCCAGGAACAATGAAATATCGCAGAGTACCAGCACCTTTGAAACCAATATTTCACGTCCACTCCGCAAGAATTCGAACCAAGGACCTCAATAATGGTAGGCGATTACGACAACCACTACAAAATGAGGCGGATTCTTCTCTACTCGATTTCCTTTTCCAAAATTTTTACCTGAGAGTAGCCGTCGACTATTTTTTACAATCAGAAATGATTTTTTTATCCACCTAGACAAAACATTATTAAAAATACTTTACGGTTTACTTTGAAGCAAGTATTTTAAAATCACATATTATCTTCATTTTAATCATTAAAAAGTGAGTTCATGGATGTGTTTAAAAATCATTCTTCCATAGTAAAATCAAAGTTTTCTAAATCAACGAAATTGAATGATAGGAAATTCCTCTTGGAAAAGACAAAACCGGGTCTCGCGTGACTGCAAACTTCATGGGTGAGAAATACCCCAGGGGGCGGCATACACCCCGTGGGTAGAATATACCCCAGGGTTTGATAAATCGTTAACAGTAAGGCCGAGGGATGAATTATTGGGTTCTAAAGGTCAACGAGCGCATTTCGTCTTGATCATTTTTCGAAAGGGTTAGATGGCGTGGAAGGAAGCGATATTGAAGATGCAGATAGGTCCAATAAATTTTGGAACCATTTGAGTTGGAACATTCATTTAAAAATTGAGAGTGATTTTAATCCAATACCGTTAGTAATAAATACCGTTTCAAATTATTTTAATAATTTGGGGGTTTTAACTTTTATTCTAAAGAAGCAGGGTAAGTTTTTGTTTCCGATTCGATGGATACTTAAAAATAAAAATGCTGAAAAATCCAATCAAGTGGCGGTGAGTCCTCTTTACACTGCATTTGGTGTACCGATGTAATGTTCTATGTACCAATGGTTGACGTTAATGGTTACGTTACGTTATGACGTTGATGTTGACGTTGACGATGACGATGACGATGACGATGACGATGACTATGACGATGACGACGGCGACGCGACGGCGACGGCGACGGCGACGGCGACGGCGACGGCGACGGCGACGGCGACGGCGACGACGACGGCGACGGCGACGGCGACGACGACGACGACGACGACGACGACGACGACGACGACGACGACGACGACGACGACGACGACGACGACGACGACGACGACGAGACGATGACGATGACGATGACGATGACGATGACGATGACGATGACGATGACGATGACGATGACGATGACGATGACGATGACGATGACGATGACGATGACGATGACGATGACGATGACGATGACGATGACGATGACGATGACGATGACGATGACGATGACGATGACGATGACGATGACGATGACGATGACGATGACGATGACGATGACGATGACGATGACGATGACGATGACGATGACGATGACGATGACGATGACGATGACGATGACGATGACGATGACGATGACGATTATGTCAAAAAGTTTTTTTTCATTGTTGGCAATGTTAGTTAGTTTTTACTAATTAAATCATAATCAACAACATTTTATAATTTATTTTCTCAACCTGTGAAGTCAATAAAGTTTGCAACATTGTAATATATCATAATTGGAGACGAGGAACTAGAATCCCAACCGTCCATGCGCTCTGTAGCTGCAAGACGTGTTGGGATATTTATTTATTGTACGCCCATGAGGTGATTTTCACAAAAATGGCGTTATATAAATTATCCAAACATTACCATTATTATTAACATTTAAATCTTACATATCTGTAATTTAACAATCAGTTTAGAATTGATTATCGTAATTGCTTTCTACGCTGTCTATAGACCAACTTCTTAACATAACAACACCAAACTTGTTAAATGAAAAAAAATGGTCCAAAAAGTACATTGAATAAACAATATTATGTAAATTGATCTAGAAAAAGTGCTCAGATAATCTTTTCACTGAATTAAAATTAAAAAACAAAGTTGTTTTATTTTTACTTCATAGTTTCTTCAACGGTCTCCTCGGCGTGAAATCATTCGTCCGAATAAATTGAATTAATAGAAAAAACACGACTAATTTTGACGCATAGTACTACGTTTGAGGTAATAACGAATAGCACATTGATTCAGGTTCATCTTCTACCTGTATCGTTTCAAATATTTTTCAATCGATTTGATGTATATTTTTATATGGACCAATCATGTTTTTATATCACGTAACATGCTCACGATATTGAGATAAATCTTGGGATGTTTTTTCTGACAAGTGGTAAATAATCACAGCGTTAGATGTTTTCCGTTTACCTATATTTTGTTCTCGATCCTAGAAAGGAATAATTCTTATGGAATCTTCGCTTGGAATAGCAATCATAATGCATACATAAACATGGAGGATCCGGGACCTTTTGTAGATGCCTACGAAGCCTATTTTGCGGGGAGAGATCCTTCCATCCCTTATTCCCAAGGGTACAATCCAAACCTTTTCATATTTTAACCCTGAGTCTGAAATTTATTGAATATCTATGTATAAATAATACGAAAAGGTACATTTTTACAACTTCAATAATTCTGCCAACCTTTGTTGCGTGATTTGGAAATGGAAAACTCACCCCAAATTCACCTTTGCTAATTGAAAATTTGTTTATGTTTACATTTCAAGGAA